>NW_026779501.1:0-96754 GCF_030144855.1 Hypanus sabinus | reverse complement strand
CTTGTGTGCAGAGTGCTCAGTGCCATTGCATGCTCAAATGCAAGCTGAATTCAGGAACTTACATGGTACTATTTGGTGTGGAACAACCAATGACTTGGTATAGTTCTGTAAACGCTAATGTTCTACTGTATAGAGAACGTGATGTTACTGAACGGAACTTCTGGAGCTTAAGTAGCACACTCATAGAATTGGTTGCAGCCTACTCTAACTCATATGGTGAGTATAATAATGTTTACATCATTTAGCACATACCAGTTTTAGGCAAAAGAGAACTGTACACTGCATTGTGATGAATGCTTTACTTTATATTCAAAGCATTTTCTAATAATGTTTTGTACATAACTACTCAGGGTGATGTGGAACTGTATAGATATTGAATGTAGAGTGCTCATTGCCATGGAATACTCAAATGCAAGCTGAATTCTGTAACTTACATGGTACTATTTGGAGTGGAACAACCAATGACTTGGTGTAGTTCGGTAAACGTTCAAGTGCGACTGTGTAGAAATCGAGTTGTTACTGAAAGGAACTTCTGGAGCTGCAGTAGCACACACATAAAATTGGTTGCAGACTACTCTAAATCATATGGTGAGTATAATAATAAGGTTTACATCATGTTAGCACATACCAGTTTTAGGGAAAAGTGAATTGTACACTGCATTGTGTTCAATTCTTTACTTTCTATTCAATGCATTTCGTGATAAGCATATGTACATAACTACTCAGGGTAATGTGGAACTGTATAGATCTTGAGTGCAGAGTGCTCAGTGGCATGGAATACTCAAATGCAAGCTGAATTCTGTAACTTACATGGTACCATTTGGAGTGAACAACCAATGACTTGGTATAGTTCTGTAAACGTTAAAGTACTACTGTGTGGAATACGTGTAGTTACTGAAAGGAACTTCTGGAGCTGAAGTAGCACACACATAAAATTGGTTGCAGACTACTCCAAATCATCTGGTGAGTATCAGGATATGGTTTACATTATGTTAGCACATGCCAGTTTTAGGGAAAAGAGAACTGTACCCTGCATTGTGTTGAATGCTTTACTTTCTATTCAAAGCATTTTGTGATAAGCATGTGTACATAACTACTCAGGGTGATGTGGAACTGTGTAGATCTTGAGTGCAGAGTGCTCAGTGCCATTGAATGCTCAAAGGCAAGCTGAATTCAGGAACTTACATGGTACTATTTGGTGTGGAACAAACAATAACTTGGTATAGTTCTGTAAACGCTAATGTTCTACTGTATAGAGAACGTGATGTTACTGAACGGAACTTCTGGAGCTTAAGTAGCACACTCATAGAATTGGTTGCAGACTACTCTAACTCATATGGTGAGTATAATAATAAGGTTTACATCATGTTAGCACATACCAGTTTTAGGGAAAAGTGATTTGTATACTGCATTGTGTTCAATGCTTTACTTTCATTTCAAAGCATTTTGTGATATGCATGTGTACATAACTACACAGGGTGATGTGGAACTGTATAGATCTTGAGTGCACAGTGCTCAGTGCCATTGAATGCTCAAATGCAAGCTGAATTCAGGAACTTACATGGTACTATTTGGTGTGGAACAACAAATGACCTGGTATAGTTCTGTAAACGCTAATGTTCAACTGTATAGAGAACGTGATATTACTGAACGGAACTTCTGGAGCTTAAGTAGC
The DNA here is from genome assembly GCF_030144855.1 of Hypanus sabinus. Classification (NCBI taxonomy): domain Eukaryota; kingdom Metazoa; phylum Chordata; class Chondrichthyes; order Myliobatiformes; family Dasyatidae; genus Hypanus; species Hypanus sabinus. The sequence continues at coordinate 95,079 of NW_026779501.1, read as the reverse complement.
ACACTCAGATAATTGGTTGCAGACTACTCTAACTCATATGGTGAGTATAATAATAAGGTTAACATCATTTTAGCACATACCAGTTTTAGGCAAAAGAGAACTGTACACTGCATTGTGATGAATGCTTTACTTTCTATTCAATGCATTTTCTAATAATGTTTTGTACATAACTACTCAGGGTGATGTGGAACTGTATAGATATTGAATGTAGAGTGCTTATTGCCATGGAAAACTCAAATGCAAGCTGAATTGTGTAACTTACATGGTATCATTTGGAGTGGAACAACCAATGACTTGGTATAGTTCGGTAACGTTCAAGTACTACTGTGTAGAAAACGAGTTGTTACTGAAAGGAACTTCTGGAGCTGCAGTAGCACACACATAAAATTGGTTGCAGACTACTCCAAATCATCTGGTGAGTATAATGAGAAGGTTTACATCATGTTAGTACATACCAGTTTTAGGGAAAAGTGAATTGTACACTGCATTGTGTTCAATGCTTTACTTCCTATTCAATGCATTTCGTGATAAGCATATGTACATAACTACTCAGGGTAATGTGGATCCTTATAGATATTGAATGTAGAGTGCAGAGTGCCAAGGAATCCTGACATGCAACCTGAATTCAGTTACTTACATGGTACCATTTTGAATGGAACAGCGAATGTCTTGGTTTAGTTCTGTAAACGCTAATGTACTACTGTATAGAGAACGTGATGTTACTGAACGGAACTTCTGGAGCTTAAGTAGCACACTCATATAATTGGTTGCAGACTACTCTAAATCATATGGTGAGTATAATAATAAGGTTTACATCATGTTAGCACATACCAGTTTTAGGCAAAAGAGAACTGTACACTACATAGTGATGAATGCTTTACTTTCTATTCAATGCATTTTCTAATAATGTTTTGTACATAACTGCTCAGGGTGATGTGGAACTGTGTAGATATTGAATGTAGAGTGTTCATTGCCATGGAATACTCAAATGCAAGCTGAATTCTGTAACTTACATCGTACCATTTGGAGTGAACAACCAATGACTTGGTATAGTTCTGTAAACGTTAAAGTACTACTGAGTGGAAAACGTGTAGTTACTGAAAGGAACTTCTGGAGCTGAAGTAGCACACACATAAAATTGGTTGCAGACTACTCCAAATCATCTGGTGAGTATCATGATATGGTTTACATTATGTTAGCACATGCCAGTTTTAGGGAAAAGAGAACTGTACCCTGCATTGTGTTGAATGCTTTACTTTCTATTCAAAGCATTTTGTGATAAGCATGTGTACATAACTACTCAGGGTGATGTGGAACTGTGTAGATCTTGAGTGCAGAGTGCTCAGTGCCATTGAATGCTCAAATGCAAGCTGAATTCAGGAACTTACATGGTACTATTTGGTGTGGAACAAACAATGACTTGGTATAGTTCTGTAAACGCTAATGTTCTACTGTATAGAGAACGTGATGTTACTGAACGGAACTTCTGGAGCTTAAGTAGCACACTCATAGAATTGGTTGCAGACTACTCTAACTCATATGGTGAGTATAATAATAAGGTTTACATTATGTTAGCACATACCAGTTTTAGGGAAAAGTGATTTGTATACTGCATTGTGTTCAATGCTTTACTTTCATTTCAAAGCATTTTGTGATATGCATGTGTACATAACTACACAGGGTGATGTGGAACTGTATAGATCTTGAGTGCAGAGTGCTCAGTGCCATTGCATGCTCAAATGCAAGCTGAATTCAGGAACTTACATGGTACTATTTGGTGTGGAACAACCAATGACTTGGTATAGTTCTGTAAACGCTAATGTTCTACTGTATAGAGAACGTGATGTTACTGAACGGAACTTCTGGAGCTTAAGTAGCACACTCATAGAATTGGTTGCAGACTACTCTAACTCATATGGTGAGTATAATAATGTTTACATCATTTTAGCACATACCAGTTTTAGGCAAAAGAGAACTGTACACTGCATTGTGATGAATGCTTTACTTTCTATTCAATGCATTTTCTAATAATGTTTTGTACATAACTACTCAGGGTGATGTGGAACTGTATAGATATTGAATGTAGAGTGCTCATTGCCATGGAATACTCAAATGCAAGCTGAATTCTGTAACTTACATGGTACTATTTGGAGTGGAACAACCAATGACTTGGTGTAGTTCGGTAAACGTTCAAGTGCGACTGTGTAGAAATCGAGTTGTTACTGAAAGGAACTTCTGGAGCTGCAGTAGCACACACATAAAATTGGTTGCAGACTACTCTAAATCATATGGTGAGTATAATAATAAGGTTTACATCATGTTAGCACATACCAGTTTTAAGGAAAAGTGAATTGTACACTGCATTGTGTTCAATGCTTTACTTTCTATTCAATGCATTTCGTGATAAGCATATGTACATAACTACTCAGGGTAATGTGGAACTGTATAGATCTTGAGTGCAGAGTGCTCAGTGGCATGGAATACTCAAATGCAAGCTGAATTCTGTAACTTACATGGTACCATTTGGAGTGAACAACCAATGACTTGGTATAGTTCTGTAAACGTTAAAGTACTACTGTGTGGAATACGTGTAGTTACTGAAAGGAACTTCTGGAGCTGAAGTAGCACAAACATAAAATTGGTTGCAGACTACTCCAAATCATCTGGTGAGTATCATGATATGGTTTACATTATGTTAGCACATGCCAGTTTTAGGGAAAAGAGAACTGTACCCTGCATTGTGTTGAATGCTTTACTTTCTATTCAAAGCATTTTGTGATAAGCATGTGTACATAACTACTCAGGGTGATGTGGAACTGTGTAGATCTTGAGTGCAGAGTGCTCAGTGCCATTGAATGCTCAAATGCAAGCTGAATTCAGGAACTTACATGGTACTATTTGGTGTGGAACAAACAATGACTTGGTATAGTTATGTAAACGCTAATGTTCTACTGTATAGAGAACGTGATGTTACTGAACGGAACTTCTGGAGCTTAAGTAGCACACTCATAGAATTGGTTGCAGACTACTCTAACTCATATGGTGAGTATAATAATAAGGTTTACATCATGTTAGCACATACCAGTTTTAGGGAAAAGTGATTTGTATACTGCATTGTGTTCAATGCTTTACTTTCATTTCAAAGCATTTTGTGATATGCATGTGTACATAACTACACAGGGTGATGTGGAACTGTATAGATCTTGAGTGCAGAGTGCTCAGTGCCATTGAATGCTCAAATGCAAGCTGAATTCAGGAACTTACATGGTACTATTTGGTGTGGAACAACCAATGACCTGGTATAGTTCTGTAAACGCTAATGTTCTACTGTATAGAGAACGTGATGTTACTGAACGGAACTTCTGGAGCTTAAGTAGCACACTCAGATAATTGGTTGCAGACTACTCTAACTCATATGGTGAGTATAATAATAAGGTTTACATCATTTTAGCACATACCACTTTTAGGCAAAAGAGAACTGTACACTGCAATGTGATGAATGCTTTACTTTCTATTCAATGCATTTTCTAATAATGTTTTGTACATAACTACTCAGGGTGATGTGGAACTGTATAGATATTGAATGTAGAGTGCTCATTGCCATGGAAAACTCAAATGCAAGCTGAATTGTGTAACTTACATGGTATCATTTGGAGTGGAACAACCAATGACTTGGTATAGTTCGGTAACGTTCAAGTACTACTGTGTAGAAAACGAGTTGTTACTGAAAGGAACTTCTGGAGCTGCAGTAGCACACACATAAAATTGGTTGCAGACTACTCCAAATCATCTGGTGAGTATAATGAGAAGGTTTACATCATGTTAGCACATACCAGTTTTAGGGAAAAGTGAATTGTACACTGCATTGTGTTCAATGCTTTACTTTCTATTCAATGCATTTCGTGATAAGCATATGTACATAACTACTCAGGGTAATGTGGATCCTTATAGATATTGAATGTAGAGTGCACAGTGCCAAGGAATCCTGACATGCAACCTGAATTCAGTTACTTACATGGTACCATTTTGAATGGAACAGCAAATGTCTTGGTTTAGTTCTGTAAACGCTAATGTACTACTGTATAGAGAACGTGATGTTACTGAACGGAACTTCTGGAGCTTAAGTAGCACACTCATATAATTGGTTGCAGACTACTCTAAATCATATGGTGAGTATAATAATAAGGTTTACATCATGTTAGCACATACCAGTTTTAGGCAAAAGAGAACTGTACACTGCATAGTGATGAATGATTTACTTTCTATTCAATGCATTTTCTAATAATGTTTTGTACATAACTGCTCAGGGTGATGTGTAACTGTATAGATATTGAATGTAGAGTGCTCATTGCCATGGAATACTCAAATGCAAGCTGAATTCTGTAACTTACATGGTACCATTTGGAGTGAACAACCAATGACTTGGTATAGTTCTGTAAACGTTAAAGTACTACTGTGTGGAAAACGTGTAGTTACTGAAAGGAACTTCTGGAGCTGAAGTAGCACACACATAAAATTGGTTGCAGTCTACTCCAAATCATCTGGTGAGTATCATGATATGGTTTACATTATGTTAGCACATGCCAGTTTTAGGGAAAAGAGAACTGTACCCTGCATTGTGTTCAATGCTTTACTTTCATTTCAAAGCATTTTGTGATATGCATGTGTACATAACTACACAGGGTGATGTGGAACTGTATAGATCTTGAGTGCAGAGTGCTCAGTGCCATTGCATGCTCAAATGCAAGCTGATTCAGGAACTTACATGGTACTATTTGGTGTGGAACAACCAATGACTTGGTATAGTTCTGTAAACGCTAACGTTCTACTGTATAGAGAACGTGATGTTACTGAACGGAACTTCTGGAGCTTAAGTAGCACACTCATAGAATTGGTTGCAGACTACTCTAACTCATATGGTGAGTATAATAATAAGGTTTACATCATTTTAGCACATACCAGTTTTAGGCAAAAGAGAACTGTACACTGCATTGTGATGAATGCTTTACTTTCTATTCAAAGCATTTTCTAATAATGTTTTGTACATAACTACTCAGGGTGATGTGGAACTGTATAGATATTGAATGTAGAGTGCTCATTGCCATGGAATACTCAAATGCAAGCTGAATTCTGTAACTTACATGGTACTATTTGGAGTGGAACAACCAATGACTTGGTGTAGTTCGGTAAACGTTCAAGTGCGACTGTGTAGAAATCGAGTTGTTACTGAAAGGAACTTCTGGAGCTGCAGTAGCACACACATAAAATTGGTTGCAGACTACTCTAAATCATATGGTGAGTATAATAATAAGGTTTACATCATGTTAGCACATACCAGTTTTAGGGAAAAGTGAATTGTACACTGCTTTGTGTTCAATGCTTTACTTTCTATTCAATGCATTTTGTGATAAGCATGTGTACATAACTACTCAGGGTGATGTGGAACTGTATAGATTTTGAGTACAGAGTGCTCAGTGCGATTGAATGCTCAAATGCAAGCTGAATTCAGGAACTTACATGGTACCATTTGGAGTGAACAACCAATGACTTGGTATAGTTCTGTAAACGTTAAAGTACTACTGTGTGGAAAACGTGTAGTTACTGAAAGGAACTTCTGGAGCTGAAGTAGCACACACATAAAATTGGTTGCAGACTACTCCAAATCATCTGGTGAGTATCAGGATATGGTTTACATTATGTTAGCACATGCCAGTTTTAGGGAAAAGAGAACTGTACCCTGCATTGTGTTGAATGCTTTACTTTCTATCCAAAGCATTTTGTGATAAGCATGTGTACATAACTACACAGGGTGATGTGGAACTGTATAGATCTTGAGTGCAGAGTGCTCAGTGCCATTGAATGCTCAAATGCAAGCTGAATTCAGGAACTTACATGGTACTATTTGGTGTGGAACAACAAATGACCTGGTATAGTTCTGTAAACGCTAATGTTCAACTGTATAGAGAACGTGATATTACTGAACGGAACTTCTGGAGCTTAAGTAGCACACTCAGATAATTGGTTGCAGACTACTCTAACTCATATGGTGAGTATAATAATAAGGTTAACATCATTTTAGCACATACCAGTTTTAGGCAAAAGAGAACTGTACACTGCATTGTGATGAATGCTTTACTTTCTATTCAATGCATTTTCTAATAATGTTTTGTACATAACTACTCAGGGTGATGTGGAACTGTATAGGTATTGAATGTAGAGTGCTTATTGCCATGGAAAACTCAAATGCAAGCTGAATTGTGTAACTTACATGGTATCATTTGGAGTGGAACAACCAATGACTTGGTATAGTTCGGTAACGTTCAAGTACTACTGTGTAGAAAACGAGTTGTTACTGAACGGAACTTCTGGAGCTTAAGTAGCACACTCATATAATTGGTTGCAGACTACTCTAAATCATATGGTGAGTATAATAATAAGGTTTACATCATGTTAGCACATACCAGTTTTAGGCAAAAGAGAACTGTACACTACATAGTGATGAATGCTTTACTTTCTATTCAATGCATTTTCTAATAATGTTTTGTACATAACTGCTCAGGGTGATGTGGAACTGTGTAGATATTGAATGTAGAGTGTTCATTGCCATGGAATACTCAAATGCAAGCTGAATTCTGTAACTTACATCGTACCATTTGGAGTGAACAACCAATGACTTGGTATAGTTCTGTAAACGTTAAAGTACTACTGTGTGGAAAACGTGTAGTTACTGAAAGGAACTTCTGGAGCTGAAGTAGCACACACATAAAATTGGTTGCAGACTACTCCAAATCATCTGGTGAGTATCATGATATGGTTTACATTATGTTAGCACATGCCAGTTTTAGGGAAAAGAGAACTGTACCCTGCATTGTGTTGAATGCTTTACTTTCTATTCAAAGCATTTTGTGATAAGCATGTGTACATAACTACTCAGGGTGATGTGGAACTGTGTAGATCTTGAGTGCAGAGTGCTCAGTGCCATTGAATGCTCAAATGCAAGCTGAATTCAGGAACTTACATGGTACTATTTGGTGTGGAACAAACAATGACTTGGTATAGTTCTGTAAACGCTAATGTTCTACTGTATAGAGAACGTGATGTTACTGAACGGAACTTCTGGAGCTTAAGTAGCACACTCATAGAATTGGTTGCAGACTACTCTAACTCATATGGTGAGTATAATAATAAGGTTTACATTATGTTAGCACATACCAGTTTTAGGGAAAAGTGATTTGTATACTGCATTGTGTTCAATGCTTTACTTTCATTTCAAAGCATTTTGTGATATGCATGTGTACATAACTACACAGGGTGATGTGGAACTGTATAGATCTTGAGTGCAGAGTGCTCAGTGCCATTGCATGCTCAAATGCAAGCTGAATTCAGGAACTTACATGGTACTATTTGGTGTGGAACAACCAATGACTTGGTATAGTTCTGTAAACGCTAATGTTCTACTGTATAGAGAACGTGATGTTACTGAACGGAACTTCTGGAGCTTAAGTAGCACACTCATAGAATTGGTTGCAGCCTACTCTAACTCATATGGTGAGTATAATAATGTTTACATCATTTTAGCACATACCAGTTTTAGGCAAAAGAGAACTGTACACTGCATTGTGATGAATGCTTTACTTTATATTCAAAGCATTTTCTAATAATGTTTTGTACATAACTACTCAGGGTGATGTGGAACTGTATAGATATTGAATGTAGAGTGCTCATTGCCATGGAATACTCAAATGCAAGCTGAATTCTGTAACTTACATGGTACTATTTGGAGTGGAACAACCAATGACTTGGTGTAGTTCGGTAAACGTTCAAGTGCGACTGTGTAGAAATCGAGTTGTTACTGAAAGGAACTTCTGGAGCTGCAGTAGCACACACATAAAATTGGTTGCAGACTACTCTAAATCATATGGTGAGTATAATAATAAGGTTTACATCATGTTAGCACATACCAGTTTTAGGGAAAAGTGAATTGTACACTGCATTGTGTTCAATTCTTTACTTTCTATTCAATGCATTTCGTGATAAGCATATGTACATAACTACTCAGGGTAATGTGGAACTGTATAGATCTTGAGTGCAGAGTGCTCAGTGGCATGGAATACTCAAATGCAAGCTGAATTCTGTAACTTACATGGTACCATTTGGAGTGAACAACCAATGACTTGGTATAGTTCTGTAAACGTTAAAGTACTACTGTGTGGAATACGTGTAGTTACTGAAAGGAACTTCTGGAGCTGAAGTAGCACACACATAAAATTGGTTGCAGACTACTCCAAATCATCTGGTGAGTATCAGGATATGGTTTACATTATGTTAGCACATGCCAGTTTTAGGGAAAAGAGAACTGTACCCTGCATTGTGTTGAATGCTTTACTTTCTATTCAAAGCATTTTGTGATAAGCATGTGTACATAACTACTCAGGGTGATGTGGAACTGTGTAGATCTTGAGTGCAGAGTGCTCAGTGCCATTGAATGCTCAAAGGCAAGCTGAATTCAGGAACTTACATGGTACTATTTGGTGTGGAACAAACAATAACTTGGTATAGTTCTGTAAACGCTAATGTTCTACTGTATAGAGAACGTGATGTTACTGAACGGAACTTCTGGAGCTTAAGTAGCACACTCATAGAATTGGTTGCAGACTACTCTAACTCATATGGTGAGTATAATAATAAGGTTTACATCATGTTAGCACATACCAGTTTTAGGGAAAAGTGATTTGTATACTGCATTGTGTTCAATGCTTTACTTTCATTTCAAAGCATTTTGTGATATGCATGTGTACATAACTACACAGGGTGATGTGGAACTGTATAGATCTTGAGTGCACAGTGCTCAGTGCCATTGAATGCTCAAATGCAAGCTGAATTCAGGAACTTACATGGTACTATTTGGTGTGGAACAACAAATGACCTGGTATAGTTCTGTAAACGCTAATGTTCAACTGTATAGAGAACGTGATATTACTGAACGGAACTTCTGGAGCTTAAGTAGCACACTCAGATAATTGGTTGCAGACTACTCTAACTCATATGGTGAGTATAATAATAAGGTTAACATCATTTTAGCACATACCAGTTTTAGGCAAAAGAGAACTGTACACTGCATTGTGATGAATGCTTTACTTTCTATTCAATGCATTTTCTAATAATGTTTTGTACATAACTACTCAGGGTGATGTGGAACTGTATAGATATTGAATGTAGAGTGCTTATTGCCATGGAAAACTCAAATGCAAGCTGAATTGTGTAACTTACATGGTATCATTTGGAGTGGAACAACCAATGACTTGGTATAGTTCGGTAACGTTCAAGTACTACTGTGTAGAAAACGAGTTGTTACTGAAAGGAACTTCTGGAGCTGCAGTAGCACACACATAAAATTGGTTGCAGACTACTCCAAATCATCTGGTGAGTATAATGAGAAGGTTTACATCATGTTAGTACATACCAGTTTTAGGGAAAAGTGAATTGTACACTGCATTGTGTTCAATGCTTTACTTCCTATTCAATGCATTTCGTGATAAGCATATGTACATAACTACTCAGGGTAATGTGGATCCTTATAGATATTGAATGTAGAGTGCAGAGTGCCAAGGAATCCTGACATGCAACCTGAATTCAGTTACTTACATGGTACCATTTTGAATGGAACAGCGAATGTCTTGGTTTAGTTCTGTAAACGCTAATGTACTACTGTATAGAGAACGTGATGTTACTGAACGGAACTTCTGGAGCTTAAGTAGCACACTCATATAATTGGTTGCAGACTACTCTAAATCATATGGTGAGTATAATAATAAGGTTTACATCATGTTAGCACATACCAGTTTTAGGCAAAAGAGAACTGTACACTACATAGTGATGAATGCTTTACTTTCTATTCAATGCATTTTCTAATAATGTTTTGTACATAACTGCTCAGGGTGATGTGGAACTGTGTAGATATTGAATGTAGAGTGTTCATTGCCATGGAATACTCAAATGCAAGCTGAATTCTGTAACTTACATCGTACCATTTGGAGTGAACAACCAATGACTTGGTATAGTTCTGTAAACGTTAAAGTACTACTGAGTGGAAAACGTGTAGTTACTGAAAGGAACTTCTGGAGCTGAAGTAGCACACACATAAAATTGGTTGCAGACTACTCCAAATCATCTGGTGAGTATCATGATATGGTTTACATTATGTTAGCACATGCCAGTTTTAGGGAAAAGAGAACTGTACCCTGCATTGTGTTGAATGCTTTACTTTCTATTCAAAGCATTTTGTGATAAGCATGTGTACATAACTACTCAGGGTGATGTGGAACTGTGTAGATCTTGAGTGCAGAGTGCTCAGTGCCATTGAATGCTCAAATGCAAGCTGAATTCAGGAACTTACATGGTACTATTTGGTGTGGAACAAACAATGACTTGGTATAGTTCTGTAAACGCTAATGTTCTACTGTATAGAGAACGTGATGTTACTGAACGGAACTTCTGGAGCTTAAGTAGCACACTCATAGAATTGGTTGCAGACTACTCTAACTCATATGGTGAGTATAATAATAAGGTTTACATTATGTTAGCACATACCAGTTTTAGGGAAAAGTGATTTGTATACTGCATTGTGTTCAATGCTTTACTTTCATTTCAAAGCATTTTGTGATATGCATGTGTACATAACTACACAGGGTGATGTGGAACTGTATAGATCTTGAGTGCAGAGTGCTCAGTGCCATTGCATGCTCAAATGCAAGCTGAATTCAGGAACTTACATGGTACTATTTGGTGTGGAACAACCAATGACTTGGTATAGTTCTGTAAACGCTAATGTTCTACTGTATAGAGAACGTGATGTTACTGAACGGAACTTCTGGAGCTTAAGTAGCACACTCATAGAATTGGTTGCAGACTACTCTAACTCATATGGTGAGTATAATAATGTTTACATCATTTTAGCACATACCAGTTTTAGGCAAAAGAGAACTGTACACTGCATTGTGATGAATGCTTTACTTTCTATTCAATGCATTTTCTAATAATGTTTTGTACATAACTACTCAGGGTGATGTGGAACTGTATAGATATTGAATGTAGAGTGCTCATTGCCATGGAATACTCAAATGCAAGCTGAATTCTGTAACTTACATGGTACTATTTGGAGTGGAACAACCAATGACTTGGTGTAGTTCGGTAAACGTTCAAGTGCGACTGTGTAGAAATCGAGTTGTTACTGAAAGGAACTTCTGGAGCTGCAGTAGCACACACATAAAATTGGTTGCAGACTACTCTAAATCATATGGTGAGTATAATAATAAGGTTTACATCATGTTAGCACATACCAGTTTTAAGGAAAAGTGAATTGTACACTGCATTGTGTTCAATGCTTTACTTTCTATTCAATGCATTTCGTGATAAGCATATGTACATAACTACTCAGGGTAATGTGGAACTGTATAGATCTTGAGTGCAGAGTGCTCAGTGGCATGGAATACTCAAATGCAAGCTGAATTCTGTAACTTACATGGTACCATTTGGAGTGAACAACCAATGACTTGGTATAGTTCTGTAAACGTTAAAGTACTACTGTGTGGAATACGTGTAGTTACTGAAAGGAACTTCTGGAGCTGAAGTAGCACAAACATAAAATTGGTTGCAGACTACTCCAAATCATCTGGTGAGTATCATGATATGGTTTACATTATGTTAGCACATGCCAGTTTTAGGGAAAAGAGAACTGTACCCTGCATTGTGTTGAATGCTTTACTTTCTATTCAAAGCATTTTGTGATAAGCATGTGTACATAACTACTCAGGGTGATGTGGAACTGTGTAGATCTTGAGTGCAGAGTGCTCAGTGCCATTGAATGCTCAAATGCAAGCTGAATTCAGGAACTTACATGGTACTATTTGGTGTGGAACAAACAATGACTTGGTATAGTTATGTAAACGCTAATGTTCTACTGTATAGAGAACGTGATGTTACTGAACGGAACTTCTGGAGCTTAAGTAGCACACTCATAGAATTGGTTGCAGACTACTCTAACTCATATGGTGAGTATAATAATAAGGTTTACATCATGTTAGCACATACCAGTTTTAGGGAAAAGTGATTTGTATACTGCATTGTGTTCAATGCTTTACTTTCATTTCAAAGCATTTTGTGATATGCATGTGTACATAACTACACAGGGTGATGTGGAACTGTATAGATCTTGAGTGCAGAGTGCTCAGTGCCATTGAATGCTCAAATGCAAGCTGAATTCAGGAACTTACATGGTACTATTTGGTGTGGAACAACCAATGACCTGGTATAGTTCTGTAAACGCTAATGTTCTACTGTATAGAGAACGTGATGTTACTGAACGGAACTTCTGGAGCTTAAGTAGCACACTCAGATAATTGGTTGCAGACTACTCTAACTCATATGGTGAGTATAATAATAAGGTTTACATCATTTTAGCACATACCACTTTTAGGCAAAAGAGAACTGTACACTGCAATGTGATGAATGCTTTACTTTCTATTCAATGCATTTTCTAATAATGTTTTGTACATAACTACTCAGGGTGATGTGGAACTGTATAGATATTGAATGTAGAGTGCTCATTGCCATGGAAAACTCAAATGCAAGCTGAATTGTGTAACTTACATGGTATCATTTGGAGTGGAACAACCAATGACTTGGTATAGTTCGGTAACGTTCAAGTACTACTGTGTAGAAAACGAGTTGTTACTGAAAGGAACTTCTGGAGCTGCAGTAGCACACACATAAAATTGGTTGCAGACTACTCCAAATCATCTGGTGAGTATAATGAGAAGGTTTACATCATGTTAGCACATACCAGTTTTAGGGAAAAGTGAATTGTACACTGCATTGTGTTCAATGCTTTACTTTCTATTCAATGCATTTCGTGATAAGCATATGTACATAACTACTCAGGGTAATGTGGATCCTTATAGATATTGAATGTAGAGTGCACAGTGCCAAGGAATCCTGACATGCAACCTGAATTCAGTTACTTACATGGTACCATTTTGAATGGAACAGCAAATGTCTTGGTTTAGTTCTGTAAACGCTAATGTACTACTGTATAGAGAACGTGATGTTACTGAACGGAACTTCTGGAGCTTAAGTAGCACACTCATATAATTGGTTGCAGACTACTCTAAATCATATGGTGAGTATAATAATAAGGTTTACATCATGTTAGCACATACCAGTTTTAGGCAAAAGAGAACTGTACACTGCATAGTGATGAATGATTTACTTTCTATTCAATGCATTTTCTAATAATGTTTTGTACATAACTGCTCAGGGTGATGTGTAACTGTATAGATATTGAATGTAGAGTGCTCATTGCCATGGAATACTCAAATGCAAGCTGAATTCTGTAACTTACATGGTACCATTTGGAGTGAACAACCAATGACTTGGTATAGTTCTGTAAACGTTAAAGTACTACTGTGTGGAAAACGTGTAGTTACTGAAAGGAACTTCTGGAGCTGAAGTAGCACACACATAAAATTGGTTGCAGTCTACTCCAAATCATCTGGTGAGTATCATGATATGGTTTACATTATGTTAGCACATGCCAGTTTTAGGGAAAAGAGAACTGTACCCTGCATTGTGTTCAATGCTTTACTTTCATTTCAAAGCATTTTGTGATATGCATGTGTACATAACTACACAGGGTGATGTGGAACTGTATAGATCTTGAGTGCAGAGTGCTCAGTGCCATTGCATGCTCAAATGCAAGCTGATTCAGGAACTTACATGGTACTATTTGGTGTGGAACAACCAATGACTTGGTATAGTTCTGTAAACGCTAACGTTCTACTGTATAGAGAACGTGATGTTACTGAACGGAACTTCTGGAGCTTAAGTAGCACACTCATAGAATTGGTTGCAGACTACTCTAACTCATATGGTGAGTATAATAATAAGGTTTACATCATTTTAGCACATACCAGTTTTAGGCAAAAGAGAACTGTACACTGCATTGTGATGAATGCTTTACTTTCTATTCAAAGCATTTTCTAATAATGTTTTGTACATAACTACTCAGGGTGATGTGGAACTGTATAGATATTGAATGTAGAGTGCTCATTGCCATGGAATACTCAAATGCAAGCTGAATTCTGTAACTTACATGGTACTATTTGGAGTGGAACAACCAATGACTTGGTGTAGTTCGGTAAACGTTCAAGTGCGACTGTGTAGAAATCGAGTTGTTACTGAAAGGAACTTCTGGAGCTGCAGTAGCACACACATAAAATTGGTTGCAGACTACTCTAAATCATATGGTGAGTATAATAATAAGGTTTACATCATGTTAGCACATACCAGTTTTAGGGAAAAGTGAATTGTACACTGCTTTGTGTTCAATGCTTTACTTTCTATTCAATGCATTTTGTGATAAGCATGTGTACATAACTACTCAGGGTGATGTGGAACTGTATAGATTTTGAGTACAGAGTGCTCAGTGCGATTGAATGCTCAAATGCAAGCTGAATTCAGGAACTTACATGGTACCATTTGGAGTGAACAACCAATGACTTGGTATAGTTCTGTAAACGTTAAAGTACTACTGTGTGGAAAACGTGTAGTTACTGAAAGGAACTTCTGGAGCTGAAGTAGCACACACATAAAATTGGTTGCAGACTACTCCAAATCATCTGGTGAGTATCAGGATATGGTTTACATTATGTTAGCACATGCCAGTTTTAGGGAAAAGAGAACTGTACCCTGCATTGTGTTGAATGCTTTACTTTCTATCCAAAGCATTTTGTGATAAGCATGTGTACATAACTACACAGGGTGATGTGGAACTGTATAGATCTTGAGTGCAGAGTGCTCAGTGCCATTGAATGCTCAAATGCAAGCTGAATTCAGGAACTTACATGGTACTATTTGGTGTGGAACAACAAATGACCTGGTATAGTTCTGTAAACGCTAATGTTCAACTGTATAGAGAACGTGATATTACTGAACGGAACTTCTGGAGCTTAAGTAGCACACTCAGATAATTGGTTGCAGACTACTCTAACTCATATGGTGAGTATAATAATAAGGTTAACATCATTTTAGCACATACCAGTTTTAGGCAAAAGAGAACTGTACACTGCATTGTGATGAATGCTTTACTTTCTATTCAATGCATTTTCTAATAATGTTTTGTACATAACTACTCAGGGTGATGTGGAACTGTATAGGTATTGAATGTAGAGTGCTTATTGCCATGGAAAACTCAAATGCAAGCTGAATTGTGTAACTTACATGGTATCATTTGGAGTGGAACAACCAATGACTTGGTATAGTTCGGTAACGTTCAAGTACTACTGTGTAGAAAACGAGTTGTTACTGAAAGGAACTTCTGGAGCTGCAGTAGCACACACATAAAATTGGTTGCAGACTACTCCAAATCATCTGGTGAGTATAATGAGAAGGTTTACATCATGTTAGCACATACCAGTTTTAGGGAAAAGTGAATTGTACACTGCATTGTGTTCAATGCTTTACTTCCTATTCAATGCATTTCGTGATAAGCATATGTACATAACTACTCAGGGTAATGTGGATCCTTATAGATATTGAATGTAGAGTGCACAGCGCCAAGGAATCCTGACATGCAACCTGAATTCAGTTACTTACATGGTACCATTTTGAATGGAACAGCGAATGTCTTGGTTTAGTTCTGTAAACGCTAATGTACTACTGTATAGAGAACGTGATGTTACTGAACGGAACTTCTGGAGCTTAAGTAGCACACTCATATAATTGGTTGCAGACTACTCTAAATCATATGGTGAGTATAATAATAAGGTTTACATCATGTTAGCACATACCAGTTTTAGGCAAAAGAGAACTGTACACTACATAGTGATGAATGCTTTACTTTCTATTCAATGCATTTTCTAATAATGTTTTGTACATAACTGCTCAGGGTGATGTGGAACTGTGTAGATATTGAATGTAGAGTGTTCATTGCCATGGAATACTCAAATGCAAGCTGAATTCTGTAACTTACATCGTACCATTTGGAGTGAACAACCAATGACTTGGTATAGTTCTGTAAACGTTAAAGTACTACTGTGTGGAAAACGTGTAGTTACTGAAAGGAACTTCTGGAGCTGAAGTAGCACACACATAAAATTGGTTGCAGACTACTCCAAATCATCTGGTGAGTATCATGATATGGTTTACATTATGTTAGCACATGCCAGTTTTAGGGAAAAGAGAACTGTACCCTGCATTGTGTTGAATGCTTTACTTTCTATTCAAAGCATTTTGTGATAAGCATGTGTACATAACTACTCAGGGTGATGTGGAACTGTGTAGATCTTGAGTGCAGAGTGCTCAGTGCCATTGAATGCTCAAATGCAAGCTGAATTCAGGAACTTACATGGTACTATTTGGTGTGGAACAAACAATGACTTGGTATAGTTCTGTAAACGCTAATGTTCTACTGTATAGAGAACGTGATGTTACTGAACGGAACTTCTGGAGCTTAAGTAGCACACTCATAGAATTGGTTGCAGACTACTCTAACTCATATGGTGAGTATAATAATAAGGTTTACATTATGTTAGCACATACCAGTTTTAGGGAAAAGTGATTTGTATACTGCATTGTGTTCAATGCTTTACTTTCATTTCAAAGCATTTTGTGATATGCATGTGTACATAACTACACAGGGTGATGTGGAACTGTATAGATCTTGAGTGCAGAGTGCTCAGTGCCATTGCATGCTCAAATGCAAGCTGAATTCAGGAACTTACATGGTACTATTTGGTGTGGAACAACCAATGACTTGGTATAGTTCTGTAAACGCTAATGTTCTACTGTATAGAGAACGTGATGTTACTGAACGGAACTTCTGGAGCTTAAGTAGCACACTCATAGAATTGGTTGCAGACTACTCTAACTCATATGGTGAGTATAATAATGTTTACATCATTTTAGCACATACCAGTTTTAGGCAAAAGAGAACTGTACACTGCATTGTGATGAATGCTTTACTTTATATTCAAAGCATTTTCTAATAATGTTTTGTACATAACTACTCAGGGTGATGTGGAACTGTATAGATATTGAATGTAGAGTGCTCATTGCCATGGAATACTCAAATGCAAGCTGAATTCTGTAACTTACATGGTACTATTTGGAGTGGAACAACCAATGACTTGGTGTAGTTCGGTAAACGTTCAAGTGCGACTGTGTAGAAATCGAGTTGTTACTGAAAGGAACTTCTGGAGCTGCAGTAGCACACACATAAAATTGGTTGCAGACTACTCTAAATCATATGGTGAGTATAATAATAAGGTTTACATCATGTTAGCACATACCAGTTTTAGGGAAAAGTGAATTGTACACTGCATTGTGTTCAATGCTTTACTTTCTATTCAATGCATTTCGTGATAAGCATATGTACATAACTACTCAGGGTAATGTGGAACTGTATAGATCTTGAGTGCAGAGTGCTCAGTGGCATGGAATACTCAAATGCAAGCTGAATTCTGTAACTTACATGGTACCATTTGGAGTGAACAACCAATGACTTGGTATAGTTCTGTAAACGTTAAAGTACTACTGTGTGGAATACGTGTAGTTACTGAAAGGAACTTCTGGAGCTGAAGTAGCACACACATAAAATTGGTTGCAGACTACTCCAAATCATCTGGTGAGTATCAGGATATGGTTTACATTATGTTAGCACATGCCAGTTTTAGGGAAAAGAGAACTGTACCCTGCATTGTGTTGAATGCTTTACTTTCTATTCAAAGCATTTTGTGATATGCATGTGTACATAACTACACAGGGTGATGTGGAACTGTATAGATCTTGAGTGCACAGTGCTCAGTGCCATTGAATGCTCAAATGCAAGCTGAATTCAGGAACTTACATGGTACTATTTGGTGTGGAACAACAAATGACCTGGTATAGTTCTGTAAACGCTAATGTTCAACTGTATAGAGAACGTGATATTACTGAACGGAACTTCTGGAGCTTAAGTAGCACACTCAGATAATTGGTTGCAGACTACTCTAACTCATATGGTGAGTATAATAATAAGGTTAACATCATTTTAGCACATACCAGTTTTAGGCAAAAGAGAACTGTACACTGCATTGTGATGAATGCTTTACTTTCTATTCAATGCATTTTCTAATAATGTTTTGTACATAACTACTCAGGGTGATGTGGAACTGTATAGATATTGAATGTAGAGTGCTTATTGCCATGGAAAACTCAAATGCAAGCTGAATTGTGTAACTTACATGGTATCATTTGGAGTGGAACAACCAATGACTTGGTATAGTTCGGTAACGTTCAAGTACTACTGTGTAGAAAACGAGTTGTTACTGAAAGGAACTTCTGGAGCTGCAGTAGCACACACATAAAATTGGTTGCAGACTACTCCAAATCATCTGGTGAGTATAATGAGAAGGTTTACATCATGTTAGTACATACCAGTTTTAGGGAAAAGTGAATTGTACACTGCATTGTGTTCAATGCTTTACTTCCTATTCAATGCATTTCGTGATAAGCATATGTACATAACTACTCAGGGTAATGTGGATCCTTATAGATATTGAATGTAGAGTGCAGAGTGCCAAGGAATCCTGACATGCAACCTGAATTCAGTTACTTACATGGTACCATTTTGAATGGAACAGCGAATGTCTTGGTTTAGTTCTGTAAACGCTAATGTACTACTGTATAGAGAACGTGATGTTACTGAACGGAACTTCTGGAGCTTAAGTAGCACACTCATATAATTGGTTGCAGACTACTCTAAATCATATGGTGAGTATAATAATAAGGTTTACATCATGTTAGCACATACCAGTTTTAGGCAAAAGAGAACTGTACACTACATAGTGATGAATGCTTTACTTTCTATTCAATGCATTTTCTAATAATGTTTTGTACATAACTGCTCAGGGTGATGTGGAACTGTGTAGATATTGAATGTAGAGTGTTCATTGCCATGGAATACTCAAATGCAAGCTGAATTCTGTAACTTACATCGTACCATTTGGAGTGAACAACCAATGACTTGGTATAGTTCTGTAAACGTTAAAGTACTACTGAGTGGAAAACGTGTAGTTACTGAAAGGAACTTCTGGAGCTGAAGTAGCACACACATAAAATTGGTTGCAGACTACTCCAAATCATCTGGTGAGTATCATGATATGGTTTACATTATGTTAGCACATGCCAGTTTTAGGGAAAAGAGAACTGTACCCTGCATTGTGTTGAATGCTTTACTTTCTATTCAAAGCATTTTGTGATAAGCATGTGTACATAACTACTCAGGGTGATGTGGAACTGTGTAGATCTTGAGTGCAGAGTGCTCAGTGCCATTGAATGCTCAAATGCAAGCTGAATTCAGGAACTTACATGGTACTATTTGGTGTGGAACAAACAATGACTTGGTATAGTTCTGTAAACGCTAATGTTCTACTGTATAGAGAACGTGATGTTACTGAACGGAACTTCTGGAGCTTAAGTAGCACACTCATAGAATTGGTTGCAGACTACTCTAACTCATATGGTGAGTATAATAATAAGGTTTACATTATGTTAGCACATACCAGTTTTAGGGAAAAGTGATTTGTATACTGCATTGTGTTCAATGCTTTACTTTCATTTCAAAGCATTTTGTGATATGCATGTGTACATAACTACACAGGGTGATGTGGAACTGTATAGATCTTGAGTGCAGAGTGCTCAGTGCCATTGCATGCTCAAATGCAAGCTGAATTCAGGAACTTACATGGTACTATTTGGTGTGGAACAACCAATGACTTGGTATAGTTCTGTAAACGCTAATGTTCTACTGTATAGAGAACGTGATGTTACTGAACGGAACTTCTGGAGCTTAAGTAGCACACTCATAGAATTGGTTGCAGACTACTCTAACTCATATGGTGAGTATAATAATGTTTACATCATTTTAGCACATACCAGTTTTAGGCAAAAGAGAACTGTACACTGCATTGTGATGAATGCTTTACTTTCTATTCAATGCATTTTCTAATAATGTTTTGTACATAACTACTCAGGGTGATGTGGAACTGTATAGATATTGAATGTAGAGTGCTCATTGCCATGGAATACTCAAATGCAAGCTGAATTCTGTAACTTACATGGTACTATTTGGAGTGGAACAACCAATGACTTGGTGTAGTTCGGTAAACGTTCAAGTGCGACTGTGTAGAAATCGAGTTGTTACTGAAAGGAACTTCTGGAGCTGCAGTAGCACACACATAAAATTGGTTGCAGACTACTCTAAATCATATGGTGAGTATAATAATAAGGTTTACATCATGTTAGCACATACCAGTTTTAGGGAAAAGTGAATTGTACACTGCATTGTGTTCAATGCTTTACTTTCTATTCAATGCATTTCGTGATAAGCATATGTACATAACTACTCAGGGTAATGTGGAACTGTATAGATCTTGAGTGCAGAGTGCTCAGTGGCATGGAATACTCAAATGCAAGCTGAATTCTGTAACTTACATGGTACCATTTGGAGTGAACAACCAATGACTTGGTATAGTTCTGTAAACGTTAAAGTACTACTGTGTGGAATACGTGTAGTTACTGAAAGGAACTTCTGGAGCTGAAGTAGCACACACATAAAATTGGTTGCAGACTACTCCAAATCATCTGGTGAGTATCATGATATGGTTTACATTATGTTAGCACATGCCAGTTTTAGGGAAAAGAGAACTGTACCCTGCATTGTGTTGAATGCTTTACTTTCTATTCAAAACATTTTGTGATAAGCATGTGTACATAACTACTCAGGGTGATGTGGAACTGTGTAGA
Organism: Hypanus sabinus; assembly: GCF_030144855.1. Taxonomy (NCBI): domain Eukaryota; kingdom Metazoa; phylum Chordata; class Chondrichthyes; order Myliobatiformes; family Dasyatidae; genus Hypanus; species Hypanus sabinus. The sequence continues at coordinate 74,238 of NW_026779501.1, read as the reverse complement.
TCTTGAGTGCAGAGTGCTCAGTGCCATTGAATGCTCAAATGCAAGCTGAATTCAGGAACTTACATGGTACTATTTGGTGTGGAACAAACAATGACTTGGTATAGTTATGTAAACGCTAATGTTCTACTGTATAGAGAACGTGATGTTACTGAACGGAACTTCTGGAGCTTAAGTAGCACACTCATAGAATTGGTTGCAGACTACTCTAACTCATATGGTGAGTATAATAATAAGGTTTACATCATGTTAGCACATACCAGTTTTAGGGAAAAGTGATTTGTATACTGCATTGTGTTCAATGCTTTACTTTCATTTCAAAGCATTTTGTGATATGCATGTGTACATAACTACACAGGGTGATGTGGAACTGTATAGATCTTGAGTGCAGAGTTCTCAGTGCCATTGAATGCTCAAATGCAAGCTGAATTCAGGAACTTACATGTTACTATTTGGTGTGGAACAACCAATGACCTGGTATAGTTCTGTAAACGCTAATGTTCTACTGTATAGAGAACGTGATGTTACTGAACGGAACTTCTGGAGCTTAAGTAGCACACTCAGATAATTGGTTGCAGACTACTCTAACTCATATGGTGAGTATAATAATAAGGTTTACATCATTTTAGCACATACCACTTTTAGGCAAAAGAGAACTGTACACTGCATTGTGATGAATGCTTTACTTTCTATTCAATGCATTTTCTAATAATGTTTTGTACATAACTACTCAGGGTGATGTGGAACTGTATAGATATTGAATGTAGAGTGCTCATTGCCATGGAAAACTCAAATGCAAGCTGAATTGTGTAACTTACATGGTATCATTTGGAGTGGAACAACCAATGACTTGGTATAGTTCGGTAACGTTCAAGTACTACTGTGTAGAAAACGAGTTGTTACTGAAAGGAACTTCTGGAGCTGCAGTAGCACACACATAAAATTGGTTGCAGACTACTCCAAATCATCTGGTGAGTATAATGAGAAGGTTTACATCATGTTAGCACATACCAGTTTTAGGGAAAAGTGAATTGTACACTGCATTGTGTTCAATGCTTTACTTTCTATTCAATGCATTTCGTGATAAGCATATGTACATAACTACTCAGGGTAATGTGGATCCTTATAGATATTGAATGTAGAGTGCACAGTGCCAAGGAATCCTGACATGCAACCTGAATTCAGTTACTTACATGGTACCATTTTGAATGGAACAGCAAATGTCTTGGTTTAGTTCTGTAAACGCTAATGTACTACTGTATAGAGAACGTGATGTTACTGAACGGAACTTCTGGAGCTTAAGTAGCACACTCATATAATTGGTTGCAGACTACTCTAAATCATATGGTGAGTATAATAATAAGGTTTACATCATGTTAGCACATACCAGTTTTAGGCAAAAGAGAACTGTACACTGCATAGTGATGAATGCTTTACTTTCTATTCAATGCATTTTCTAATAATGTTTTGTACATAACTGCTCAGGGTGATGTGTAACTGTATAGATATTGAATGTAGAGTGCTCATTGCCATGGAATACTCAAATGCAAGCTGAATTCTGTAACTTACATGGTACCATTTGGAGTGAACAACCAATGACTTGGTATAGTTCTGTAAACGTTAAAGTACTTCTGTGTGGAAAACGTGTAGTTACTGAAAGGAACTTCTGGAGCTGAAGTAGCACACACATAAAATTGGTTGCAGTCTACTCCAAATCATCTGGTGAGTATCATGATATGGTTTACATTATGTTAGCACATGCCAGTTTTAGGGAAAAGAGAACTGTACCCTGCATTGTGTTCAATGCTTTACTTTCATTTCAAAGCATTTTGTGATATGCATGTGTACATAACTACACAGGGTGATGTGGAACTGTATAGATCTTGAGTGCAGAGTGCTCAGTGCCATTGCATGCTCAAATGCAAGCTGATTCAGGAACTTACATGGTACTATTTGGTGTGGAACAACCAATGACTTGGTATAGTTCTGTAAACGCTAATGTTCTACTGTATAGAGAACGTGATGTTACTGAACGGAACTTCTGGAGCTTAAGTAGCACACTCATAGAATTGGTTGCAGACTACTCTAACTCATATGGTGAGTATAATAATAAGGTTTACATCATTTTAGCACATACCAGTTTTAGGCAAAAGAGAACTGTACACTGCATTGTGATGAATGCTTTACTTTCTATTCAAAGCATTTTCTAATAATGTTTTGTACATAACTACTCAGGGTGATGTGGAACTGTATAGATATTGAATGTAGAGTGCTCATTGCCATGGAATACTCAAATGCAAGCTGAATTCTGTAACTTACATGGTACTATTTGGAGTGGAACAACCAATGACTTGGTGTAGTTCGGTAAACGTTCAAGTGCGACTGTGTAGAAATCGAGTTGTTACTGAAAGGAACTTCTGGAGCTGCAGTAGCACACACATAAAATTGGTTGCAGACTACTCTAAATCATATGGTGAGTATAATAATAAGGTTTACATCATGTTAGCACATACCAGTTTTAGGGAAAAGTGAATTGTACACTGCTTTGTGTTCAATGCTTTACTTTCTATTCAATGCATTTTGTGATAAGCATGTGTACATAACTACTCAGGGTGATGTGGAACTGTATAGATTTTGAGTACAGAGTGCTCAGTGCGATTGAATGCTCAAATGCAAGCTGAATTCAGGAACTTACATGGTACCATTTGGAGTGAACAACCAATGACTTGGTATAGTTCTGTAAACGTTAAAGTACTACTGTGTGGAAAACGTGTAGTTACTGAAAGGAACTTCTGGAGCTGAAGTAGCACACACATAAAATTGGTTGCAGACTACTCCAAATCATCTGGTGAGTATCAGGATATGGTTTACATTATGTTAGCACATGCCAGTTTTAGGGAAAAGAGAACTGTACCCTGCATTGTGTTGAATGCTTTACTTTCTATCCAAAGCATTTTGTGATAAGCATGTGTACATAACTACACAGGGTGATGTGGAACTGTATAGATCTTGAGTGCAGAGTGCTCAGTGCCATTGAATGCTCAAATGCAAGCTGAATTCAGGAACTTACATGGTACTATTTGGTGTGGAACAACAAATGACCTGGTATAGTTCTGTAAACGCTAATGTTCAACTGTATAGAGAACGTGATATTACTGAACGGAACTTCTGGAGCTTAAGTAGCACACTCAGATAATTGGTTGCAGACTACTCTAACTCATATGGTGAGTATAATAATAAGGTTAACATCATTTTAGCACATACCAGTTTTAGGCAAAAGAGAACTGTACACTGCATTGTGATGAATGCTTTACTTTCTATTCAATGCATTTTCTAATAATGTTTTGTACATAACTACTCAGGGTGATGTGGAACTGTATAGGTATTGAATGTAGAGTGCTTATTGCCATGGAAAACTCAAATGCAAGCTGAATTGTGTAACTTACATGGTATCATTTGGAGTGGAACAACCAATGACTTGGTATAGTTCGGTAACGTTCAAGTACTACTGTGTAGAAAACGAGTTGTTACTGAAAGGAACTTCTGGAGCTGCAGTAGCACACACATAAAATTGGTTGCAGACTACTCCAAATCATCTGGTGAGTATAATGAGAAGGTTTACATCATGTTAGCACATACCAGTTTTAGGGAAAAGTGAATTGTACACTGCATTGTGTTCAATGCTTTACTTCCTATTCAATGCATTTCGTGATAAGCATATGTACATAACTACTCAGGGTAATGTGGATCCTTATAGATATTGAATGTAGAGTGCACAGCGCCAAGGAATCCTGACATGCAACCTGAATTCAGTTACTTACATGGTACCATTTTGAATGGAACAGCGAATGTCTTGGTTTAGTTCTGTAAACGCTAATGTACTACTGTATAGAGAACGTGATGTTACTGAACGGAACTTCTGGAGCTTAAGTAGCACACTCATATAATTGGTTGCAGACTACTCTAAATCATATGGTGAGTATAATAATAAGGTTTACATCATGTTAGCACATACCAGTTTTAGGCAAAAGAGAACTGTACACTAATAGTGATGAATGCTTTACTTTCTATTCAATGCATTTTCTAATAATGTTTTGTACATAACTGCTCAGGGTGATGTGGAACTGTGTAGATATTGAATGTAGAGTGTTCATTGCCATGGAATACTCAAATGCAAGCTGAATTCTGTAACTTACATCGTACCATTTGGAGTGAACAACCAATGACTTGGTATAGTTCTGTAAACGTTAAAGTACTACTGTGTGGAAAACGTGTAGTTACTGAAAGGAACTTCTGGAGCTGAAGTAGCACACACATAAAATTGGTTGCAGACTACTCCAAATCATCTGGTGAGTATCATGATATGGTTTACATTATGTTAGCACATGCCAGTTTTAGGGAAAAGAGAACTGTACCCTGCATTGTGTTGAATGCTTTACTTTCTATTCAAAGCATTTTGTGATAAGCATGTGTACATAACTACTCAGGGTGATGTGGAACTGTGTAGATCTTGAGTGCAGAGTGCTCAGTGCCATTGAATGCTCAAATGCAAGCTGAATTCAGGAACTTACATGGTACTATTTGGTGTGGAACAAACAATGACTTGGTATAGTTCTGTAAACGCTAATGTTCTACTGTATAGAGAACGTGATGTTACTGAACGGAACTTCTGGAGCTTAAGTAGCACACTCATAGAATTGGTTGCAGACTACTCTAACTCATATGGTGAGTATAATAATAAGGTTTACATTATGTTAGCACATACCAGTTTTAGGGAAAAGTGATTTGTATACTGCATTGTGTTCAATGCTTTACTTTCATTTCAAAGCATTTTGTGATATGCATGTGTACATAACTACACAGGGTGATGTGGAACTGTATAGATCTTGAGTGCAGAGTGCTCAGTGCCATTGCATGCTCAAATGCAAGCTGAATTCAGGAACTTACATGGTACTATTTGGTGTGGAACAACCAATGACTTGGTATAGTTCTGTAAACGCTAATGTTCTACTGTATAGAGAACGTGATGTTACTGAACGGAACTTCTGGAGCTTAAGTAGCACACTCATAGAATTGGTTGCAGACTACTCTAACTCATATGGTGAGTATAATAATGTTTACATCATTTTAGCACATACCAGTTTTAGGCAAAAGAGAACTGTACACTGCATTGTGATGAATGCTTTACTTTATATTCAAAGCATTTTCTAATAATGTTTTGTACATAACTACTCAGGGTGATGTGGAACTGTATAGATATTGAATGTAGAGTGCTCATTGCCATGGAATACTCAAATGCAAGCTGAATTCTGTAACTTACATGGTACTATTTGGAGTGGAACAACCAATGACTTGGTGTAGTTCGGTAAACGTTCAAGTGCGACTGTGTAGAAATCGAGTTGTTACTGAAAGGAACTTCTGGAGCTGCAGTAGCACACACATAAAATTGGTTGCAGACTACTCTAAATCATATGGTGAGTATAATAATAAGGTTTACATCATGTTAGCACATACCAGTTTTAGGGAAAAGTGAATTGTACACTGCATTGTGTTCAATGCTTTACTTTCTATTCAATGCATTTCGTGATAAGCATATGTACATAACTACTCAGGGTAATGTGGAACTGTATAGATCTTGAGTGCAGAGTGCTCAGTGGCATGGAATACTCAAATGCAAGCTGAATTCTGTAACTTACATGGTACCATTTGGAGTGAACAACCAATGACTTGGTATAGTTCTGTAAACGTTAAAGTACTACTGTGTGGAATACGTGTAGTTACTGAAAGGAACTTCTGGAGCTGAAGTAGCACACACATAAAATTGGTTGCAGACTACTCCAAATCATCTGGTGAGTATCAGGATATGGTTTACATTATGTTAGCACATGCCAGTTTTAGGGAAAAGAGAACTGTACCCTGCATTGTGTTGAATGCTTTACTTTCTATCCAAAGCATTTTGTGATAAGCATGTGTACATAACTACTCAGGGTGATGTGGAACTGTGTAGATCTTGAGTGCAGAGTGCTCAGTGCCATTGAATGCTCAAATGCAAGCTGAATTCAGGAACTTACATGGTACTATTTGGTGTGGAACAAACAATAACTTGGTATAGTTCTGTAAACGCTAATGTTCTACTGTATAGAGAACGTGATGTTACTGAACGGAACTTCTGGAGCTTAAGTAGCACACTCATAGAATTGGTTGCAGACTACTCTAACTCATATGGTGAGTATAATAATAAGGTTTACATCATGTTAGCACATACCAGTTTTAGGGAAAAGTGATTTGTATACTGCATTGTGTTCAATGCTTTACTTTCATTTCAAAGCATTTTGTGATATGCATGTGTACATAACTACTCAGGGTAATGTGGATCCTTATAGATATTGAATGTAGAGTGCACAGTGCCAAGGAATCCTGACATGCAACCTGAATTCAGTTACTTACATGGTTCCATTTTGAATGGAACAGCGAATGTCTTGGTTTAGTTCTGTAAACGCTAATGTACTACTGTATAGAGAACGTGATGTTACTGAACGGAACTTCTGGAGCTTAAGTAGCACACTCATATAATTGGTTGCAGACTACTCTAAATCATATGGTGAGTATAATAATAAGGTTTACATCATGTTAGCACATACCAGTTTTAGGCAAAAGAGAACTGTACACTGCATAGTGATGAATGCTTTACTTTCTATTCAATGCATTTTCTAATAATGTTTTGTACCTAACTGCTCAGGGTGATGTGGAACTGTGTAGATATTGAATGTAGAGTGCTCATTGCCATGGAATACTCAAATGCAAGCTGAATTCTGTAACTTACATGGTACCATTTGGAGTGAACAACCAATGACTTGGTATAGTTCTGTAAACGTTAAACTACTACTGTGTGGAAAACGTGTAGTTACTGAAAGGAACTTCTGGAGCTGAAGTAGCACACACATAAAATTGGTTGCAGACTACTCCAAATCATCTGGTGAGTATCATGATATGGTTTACATTATGTTAGCACATGCCAGTTTTAGGGAAAAGAGAACTGTACCCTGCATTGTGTTGAATGCTTTACTTTCTATTCAAAGCATTTTGTGATAAGCATGTGTACATAACTACTCAGGGTGATGTGGAACTGTGTAGATCTTGAGTGCAGAGTGCTCAGTGCCATTGAATGCTCAAATGCAAGCTGAATTCAGGACCTTACATGGTACTATTTGGTGTGGAACAAACAATGACTTGGTATAGTTCTGTAAACGCTAATGTTCTACTGTATAGAGAACGTGATGTTACTGAACGGAACTTCTGGAGCTTAAGTAGCACACTCATAGAATTGGTTGCAGACTACTCTAACTCATATGGTGAGTATAATAATAAGGTTTACATCATGTTAGCACATACCAGTTTTAGGGAAAAGTGATTTGTATACTGCATTGTGTTCAATGCTTTACTTTCTATTCAAAGCATTTTGTGATATGCATGTGTACATAAATACACAGGGTGATGTGTAAATGTATAGATCTTGAGTGCAGAGTGCTCAGGGCCATTGAATGCTCAAATGCAAGCTGAATTCAGGAACTTACATGGTACTATTTGGTGTGGAACAAACAATGACTTGGTATAGTTCTATAAACGCTAATGTTCTACTGTGTAGAGAACGTGCTGTTACTGAACGGAACTTCTGGAGCTTAAGTAGCACACTCATAGAATTGGTTGCAGACTACTCTAACTCATATGGTGAGTATCATGATATGGTTTACATTATGTTAGCACATGCCAGTTTTAGGGAAAAGAGAACTGTACCCTGCATTGTGTTGAATGTTTTACTTTCTATTCAATGCATTTTCTAATAATGTTTTGTACATAAATACACAGGGTGATGTGGAACTGTATAGATCTTGAGTGCAGAGTGCTCAGGGCCATTGAATGCTCAAATGCAAGCTGAATTCAGGAACTTACATGGTACTATTTGGTGTGGAACAAACAATGACTTGGTATAGTTCTATAAACGCTAATGTTCTACTGTGTAGAGAACGTGCTGTTACTGAACGGAACTTCTGGAGCTTAAGTAGCACACTCATAGAATTGGTTGCAGACTACTCTAACTCATATGGTGAGTATAATAATAAGGTTTACATCATTTTAGCACATACCAGTTTTAGGCAAAAGAGAACTGTACACTGCATTGTGATGAAAGCTTTACTTTCTATTCAATGCATTTTCTAATAATGTTTTGTACATAACTACTCAGGGTGATGTGGAACTGTATAGATATTGAATGTAGAGTGCTCATTGCCATGGAATACTCAAATGCAAGCTGAATTCTGTAACTTACATGGTACCATTTGGAGTGGAACAACCAATGACTAGGTATAGTTCGGTAAACGTTCAAGTACTACTGTGTAGAAAACGAGTTGTTACTGAAAGGAACTTCTGGAGCTGCAGTAGCACACACATAAAATTGGTTGCAGACTACTCCAAATCATCTGGTGAGTATAATGAGAAGGTTTACATCATGTTAGCACATACCAGTTTTAGGGAAAAGTGAATTGTACACCGCATTGTGTTCAAAGCTTTACTTTTTATTCAATGCATTTCGTGATAAGCATATGTACATAACTACTCAGGGTAATGTGGATCCTTATAGATATTGAATGTAGAGTGCACAGTGCCAAGGAATCCTGACATGCAACCTGAATTCAGTTACTTACATGGTTCCATTTTGAATGGAACAGCGAATGTCTTGGTTTAGTTCTGTAAACGCTAATGTACTACTGTATAGAGAACGTGATGTTACTGAACGGAACTTCTGGAGCTTAAGTAGCACACTCATATAATTGGTTGCAGACTACTCTAAATCATATGGTGAGTATAATAATAAGGTTTACATCATGTTAGCACATACCAGTTTTAGGCAAAAGAGAACTGTACACTGCATAGTGATGAATGCTTTACTTTCTATTCAATGCATTTTCTAATAAAGTTTTGTACCTAACTGCTCAGGGTGATGTGGAACTGTGTAGATATTGAATGTAGAGTGCTCATTGCCATGGAATACTCAAATGCAAGCTGAATTCTGTAACTTACATGGTACCATTTGGAGTGAACAACCAATGACTTGGTATAGTTCTGTAAACGTTAAAGTACTACTGTGTGGAAAACGTGTAGTTACTGAAAGGAACTTCTGGAGCTGAAGTAGCACACACATAAAATTGGTTGCAGACTACTCCAAATCATCTGGTGAGTATCATGATATGGTTTACATTATGTTAGCACATGCCAGTTTTAGGGAAAAGAGAACTGTACCCTGCATTGTGTTGAATGCTTTACTTTCTATTCAAAGCATTTTGTGATAAGCATGTGTACATAACTACTCAGGGTGATGTGGAACTGTGTAGATCTTGAGTGCAGAGTGCTCAGTGCCATTGAATGCTCAAATGCAAGCTGAATTCAGGAACTTACATGGTACTATTTGGTGTGGAACAAACAATGACTTGGTATAGTTCTGTAAACGCTAATGTTCTACTGTATAGAGAACGTGATGTTACTGAACGGAACTTCTGGAGCTTAAGTAGCACACTCATAGAATTGGTTGCAGACTACTCTAACTCATATGGTGAGTATAATAATAAGGTTTACATCATGTTAGCACATACCAGTTTTAGGGAAAAGTGATTTGTATACTGCATTGTGTTCAATGCTTTACTTTCATTTCAAAGCATTTTGTGATATGCATGTGTACATAACTACACAGGGTGATGTGGAAATGTATAGATCTTGAGTGCAGAGTGCTCAGTGCCATTGCATGCTCAAATGCAAGCTGAATTCAGGAACTTACATGGTACTATTTGGTGTGGAACAACCAATGACTTGGTATAGTTCTGTAACCGCTAATGTTCTACTGTGTAGAGAACGTGCTGTTACTGAACGGAACTTCTGGAGCTTAAGTAGCACACTCATAGAATTGGTTGCAGACTACTCTAACTCATATGGTGAGTATAATAATAAGGTTTACATCATTTTAGCACATACCAGTTTTAGGCAAAAGAGAACTGTACACTGCATTGTGATGAAAGCTTTACTTTCTATTCAATGCATTTTCTAATAATGTTTTGTACATAACTACTCAGGGTGATGTGGAACTGTATAGATATTGAATGTAGAGTGCTCATTGCCATGGAATACTCAAATGCAAGCTGAATTCTGTAACTTACATGGTACCATTTGGAGTGGAACAACCAATGACTTGGTATAGGTCGGTAAACGTTCAAGTACTACTGTGTAGAAAACGAGTTGTTACTGAAAGGAACTTCTGGAGCTGCAGTAGCACACACATAAAATTGGTTGCAGACTACTCCAAATCATCTGGTGAGTATAATGAGAAGGTTTACATCATGTTAGCACATACCAGTTTTAGGGAAAAGTGAATTGTACACCGCATTGTGTTCAAAGCTTTACTTTCTATTCAATGCATTTCGTGATAAGCATATGTACATAACTACTCAGGGTAATGTGGATCCTTATAGATATTGAATGTAGAGTGCACAGTGCCAAGGAATCCTGACATGCAATCTGAATTCAGTTACTTACATGGTACCATTTTGAATGGAACAGCGAATGTCTTGGTTTAGTTCTGTAAACGCTAATGTACTACTGTATAGAGAACGTGATGTTACTGAACGGAACTTCTGGAGCTTAAGTAGCACACTCATAGAATTGGTTGCAGACTACTCTAACTCATATGGTGAGTATAATAATAAGGTTTACATCATTTTAGCACATACCAGTTTTAGGCAAAAGAGAACTGTACACTGCATTGTGATGAAAGCTTTACTTTCTATTCAATGCATTTTCTAATAATGTTTTGTACATAACTACTCAGGGTGATGTGGAACTGTATAGATATTGAATGTAGAGTGCTCATTGCCATGGAATACTCAAATGCAAGCTGAATTCTGTAACTTACATGGTACCATTTGGAGTGGAACAACCAATGACTTGGTATAGTTCGGTAAACGTTCAAGTACTACTGTGTAGAAAACGAGTTGTTACTGAAAGGAACGTCTGGAGCTGAAGTAGCACACACATAAAATTGGTTGCAGACTACTCCAAATCATCTGGTGAGTATAATGAGAAGGTTTACATCATGTTAGCAAATACCAGTTTTAGGGAAAAGTGAATTGTACACTGCATTGTGTTCAAAGCTTTACTTTCTATTCAATGCATTTCGTGATAAGCATATGTACATAACTACTCAGGGTAATGTGGATCCTTATAGATATTGAATGTAGAGTGCACAGTGCCAAGGAATCCTGACATGCAACCTGAATTCAGTTACTTACACGGTACCATTTTGAATGGAACAGCGAATGTCTTGGTTTAGTTCTGTAAACGCTAATGTACTACTGTATAGAGAACGTGATGTTACTGAACGGAACTTCTGGAGCTTAAGTAGCACACTCATATAATTGGTTGCAGACTACTCTAAATCATATGGTGAGTATAATAATAAGGTTTACATCATGTTAGCACATACCAGTTTTAGGCAAAAGAGAACTGTACACTGCATAGTGATGAATGCTTTACTTTCTATTCAATGCATTTTCTAATAATGTTTTGTACATAACTGCTCAGGGTGATGTGGAACTGTATAGATATTGAGTGTAGAGTGCTCATTGCCATGGAATACTCAAATGCAAGCTGAATTCTGTAACTTACATGGTACCATTTGGAGTGAACAACCAATGACTTGGTATAGTTCTGTAAACGTTAAAGTACTACTGTGTGGAAAACGTGTAGTTACTGAAAGGAACTTCTGGAGCTGAAGTAGCACACACATAAAATTGGTTGCAGACTACTCCAAATCATCTGGTGAGTATCATGATATGGTTTACATTATGTTAGCACATGCCAGTTTTAGGGAAAAGAGAACTGTACCCTGCATTGTGTTGAATGCTTTACTTTCTATTCAAAGCATTTTGTGATAAGCATGTGTACATAACTACTCAGGGTGATGTGGAACTGTGTAGATCTTGAGTGCAGAGTGCTCAGTGCCATTGAATGCTCAAATGCAAGCTGAATTCAGGAACTTACATGGTACTATTTGGTGTGGAACAAACAATGACTTGGTATAGTTCTGTAAACGCTAATGTTCTACTGTATAGAGAACGTGATGTTACTGAACGGAACTTCTGGAGCTTAAGTAGCACACTCATAGAATTGGTTGCAGACTACTCTAACTCATATGGTGAGTATAATAATAAGGTTTACATCATGTTAGCACATACCAGTTTTAGGGAAAAGTGATTTGTATACTGCATTGTGTTCAATGCTTTACTTTCATTTCAAAGCATTTTGTGATATGCATGTGTACATAACTACACAGGGTGATGTGGAACTGTATAGATCTTGAGTGCAGAGTGCTCAGTGCCATTGCATGCTCAAATGCAAGCTGAATTCAGGAACTTACATGGTACTATTTGGTGTGGAACAACCAATGACTTGGTATAGTTCTGTAAACGCTAATGTTCTACTGTGTAGAGAACGTGCTGTTACTGAACGGAACTTCTGGAGCTTAAGTAGCACACTCATAGAATTGGTTGCAGACTACTCTAACTCATATGGTGAGTATAATAATAAGGTTTACATCATGTTAGCAGATACCAGTTTTAGGCAAAAGAGAACTGTACACTGCATAGTGATGAATGCTTTACTTTCTATTCAATGCATTTTCTAATAATGTTTTGTACATAACTGCTCAGGGTGATGTGGAACTGTATAGATATTGAATGTAGAGTGCTCATTGCCATGGAATACTCAAATGCAAGCTGAATTCTGTAACTTACATGGTACCATTTGGAGTGAACAACCAATGACTTGGTATAGTTCTGTAATCGTTAAAGTACTACTGTGTGGAAAACGTGTAGTTACTGAAAGGAACTTCTGGAGCTGAAGTAGCACACACATAAAATTGGTTGCAGACTACTCCAAATCATCTGGTGAGTATCATGATATGGTTTACATTATGTTAGCACATGCCAGTTTTAGGGAAAAGAGAACTGTACCCTGCATTGTGTTCAATGCTTTACTTTCTATTCAAAGCATTTTGTGATATGCATGTGTACATAACTACACAGGGTGATGTGGAACTGTATAGATCTTGAGTGCAGAGTGCTCAGTGTCATTGAATGCTCAAATGCAAGCTGAATTCAGGAACTTACATGGTACTATTTGGTGTGGAACAGCCAATGACTTGGTATAGTTCTGTAAACGCTAATGTTCTACTGGAGAGAACGTGATGTTACTGAACGGAACTTCTGGAGCTTAAGTAGCACACTCATAGAATTGGTTGCAGACTACTCTAACTCATATGGTGAGTATAATAATAAGGTTTACATCATTTTAGCACATACCAGTTTTAGGCAAAAGAGAACTGTACACTGCATTGTGATGAAAGCTTTACTTTCTATTCAATGCATTTTCTAATAATGTTTTGTACATAACTACTCAGGGTGATGTGGAACTGTATAGATATTGAATGTAGAGTGCTCATTGCCATGGAATACTCAAATGCAAGCTGAATTCTGTAACTTACATGGTACCATTTGGAGTGGAACAACCAATGACTTGGTATAGTTCGGTAAACGTTCAAGTACTACTGTGTAGAAAACGAGTTGTTACTGAAAGGAACTTCTGGAGCTGCAGTAGCACACACATAAAATTGGTTGCAGACTACTCCAAATCATCTGGTGAGTATAATGAGAAGGTTTACATCATGTTAGCACATACCAGTTTTAGGGAAAAGTGAATTGTACACTGCATTGTGTTCAATGCTTTACTTTCTATTCAATGCATTTCGTGATAAGCATATGTACATAACTGCTCAGGGTGATGTGGAACTGTATAGATATTGAGTGTAGAGTGCTCATTGCCATGGAATACTCAAATGCAAGCTGAATTCTGTAACTTACATGGTACCATTTGGAGTGAACAACCAATGACTTGGTATAGTTCTGTAAACGTTAAAGTACTACTGTGTGGAAAACGTGTAGTTACTGAAAGGAACTTCTGGAGCTGAAGTAGCACACACATAAAATTGGTTGCAGACTACTCCAAATCATCTGGTGAGTATCATGATATGGTTTACATTATGTTAGCACATGCCAGTTTTAGGGAAAAGAGAACTGTACCCTGCATTGTGTTGAATGCTTTACTTTCTATTCAAAGCATTTTGTGATAAGCATGTGTACATAACTACTCAGGGTGATGTGGAACTGTGTAGATCTTGAGTGCAGAGTGCTCAGTGCCATTGAATGCTCAAATGCAAGCTGAATTCAGGAACTTACATGGTACTATTTGGTGTGGAACAAACAATGACTTGGTATAGTTCTGTAAACGCTAATGTTCTACTGTATACAGAACGTGATGTTACTGAACGGAACTTCTGGAGCTTAAGTAGCACACTCATAGAATTGGTTGCAGACTACTCTAACTCATATGGTGAGTATAATAATAAGGTTTACATCATGTTAGCACATACCAGTTTTAGGGAAAAGTGATTTGTATACTGCATTGTGTTCAATGCTTTACTTTCATTTCAAAGCATTTTGTGATATGCATGTGTACATAACTACACAGGGTGATGTGGAACTGTATAGATCTTGAGTGCAGAGTGCTCAGTGCCATTGCATGCTCAAATGCAAGCTGAATTCAGGAACTTACATGGTACTATTTGGTGTGGAACAACCAATGACTTGGTATAGTTCTGTAAACGCTAATGTTCTACTGTGTAGAGAACGTGCTGTTACTGAACGGAACTTCTGGAGCTTAAGTAGCACACTCATAGAATTGGTTGCAGACTACTCTAACTCATATGGTGAGTATAATAATAAGGTTTACATCATGTTAGCACATACCAGTTTTAGGCAAAAGAGAACTGTACACTGCATTGTGATGAATGCTTTACTTTCTATTCAATGCATTTTCTAATAATGCTTTGTACATAACTACTCAGGGTGATGTGGAACTGTGTAGATATTGAATGTAGAGTGCTCATTGCCATTGAAAACTCAAATGCAAGCTGAATTGTGTAACTTACATGGTATCATTTGGAGTGGAACAACCAATGACTTGGTATAGTTCGGTAACGTTCAAGTACTACTGTGTAGAAAACGAGTTGTTACTGAAAGGAACTTCTGGAGCTGCAGTAGCACACACATAAAATTGGTTGCAGACTACTCCAAATCATCTGGTGAGTATAATGAGAAGGTTTACATCATGTTAGCACATACCAGTTTTAGGGAAAAGTGAATTGTACACTGCATTGTGTTCAATGCTTTACTTTCTATTCAATGCATTTCGTGATAAGCATATGTACATAACTACACAGGGTAATGTGGATCCTTATAGATATTGAATGTAGAGTGCACAGTGCCAAGGAAACCTGACATGCAAACTGAATTCAGTTACTTACATGGTACCATTTTGAATGGAACAGCGAATGTCTTGGTTTAGTTCTGTAAACGCTAATGTACTACTGTATAGAGAACGTGATGTTACTGAACGGAACTTCTGGAGCTTAAGTAGCACACTCATAGAATTGATTGCAGACTACTCTAACTCATATGGTGAGTATAATGAGAAGGTTTACATCATGTTAGCACATACCAGTTTTAGGGAAAAGTGAATTGTACACTGCATTGTGTTCAATGCTTTACTTTCTATTCAATGCATTTCGTGATAAGCATATGTACATAACTACTCAGGGTAATGTGGATCCTTATAGATATTGAATGTAGAGTGCACAGTGCCAAGGAATCCTGACATGCAACCTGAATTCAGTTACTTACATGGTACCATTTTGAATGGAACAGCAAATGTCTTGGTTTAGTTCTGTAAAAGCTAATGTTCTACCGTATAGAGAACGTGATGTTACTGAACGGAACTTCTGGAGCTTAAGTAGCACACTCATAGAATTGGTTGCAGACTACTCTAACTCATATGGTGAGTATAATAATAAGGTTTACATCATGTTAGCACATACCAGTTTTAGGGAAAAGTGATTTGTATACTGCATTGTGTTCAATGCTTTACTTTCATTTCAAAGCATTTTGTGATATGCATGTGTACATAACTACACAGGGTGATGTGGAACTGTATAGATCTTGAGTGCAGAGTGCTCAGTGCCATTGAATGCTCAAATGCAAGCTGAATTCAGGAACTTACATGGTACTATTTGGTGTGGAACAACCAATGACCTGGTATAGTTCTGTAAACGCTAATGTTCTACTGTATAGAGAACGTGATATTACTGAACGGAACTTCTGGAGCTTAAGTAGCACACTCAGATAATTGGTTGCAGACTACTCTAACTCATATGGTGAGTATAATAATAAGGTTTACATCATTTTAGCACATACCAGTTTTAGGCAAAAGAGAACTGTACACTGCATAGTGATGAATGCTTTACTTTCTATTCAATGCATTTTCTAATAATGTTTTGTACATAACTGCTCAGGGTGATGTGGAACTGTATAGATATTGAATGTAGAGTGCTCATTGCCATGGAATACTCAAATGCAAGCTGAATTCTGTAACTTACATGGTACCATTTGGAGTGAACAACCAATGACTTGGTATAGTTCTGTAAACGTTAAAGTACTACTGTGTGGAAAACGTGTAGTTACTGAAAGGAACTTCTGGAGCTGAAGTAGCACACACATAAAATTGGTTGCAGACTACTCCAAATCATCTGGTGAGTATCATGATATGGTTTACATTATGTTAGCACATGCCAGTTTTAGGGAAAAGAGAACTGTACCCTGCATTGTGTTGAATGCTTTACTTTCTATTCAAAGCATTTTGTGATAAGCATGTGTACATAACTACTCAGGGTGATGTGGAACTGTATAGGTATTGAATGTAGAGTGCTCATTGCCATGGAATACTCAAATGCAAGCTGAATTCTGTAACTTACATGGTACCATTTGGAGTGGAACAACCAATGACTTGGTATAGTTCGGTAAACGTTCAAGTACTACTGTGTAGAAAACGAGTTGTTACTGAAAGGAACTTCTGGAGCTGCAGTAGCACACACATAAAATTGGTTGCAGACTACTCCAAATCATCTGGTGAGTATAATGAGAAGGTTTACATCATGTTAGCACATACCAGTTTTAGGGAAAAGTGAATTGTACACTGCATTGTGTTCAATGCTTTACTTTCTATTCAATGCATTTCGTGATAAGCATATGTACATAACTACTCAGGGTAATGTGGATCCTTATAGATATTGAATGTAGAGTGCACAGTGCCAAGGAATCCTGACATGCAACCTGAATTCAGTTACTTACATGGTACCATTTTGAATGGAACAGCGAATGTCTTGGTTTAGTTCTGTAAACGCTAATGTGCTACTGTATAGAGAACGTGATGTTACTGAACGGAACTTCTGGAGCTTAAGTAGCACACTCATATAATTGGTTGCAGACTACTCTAAATCATATGGTGAGTATAATAATAAGGTTTACATCATGTTAGCACATACCAGTTTTAGGCAAAAGAGAACTGTACACTGCATAGTGATGAATGCTTTACTTTCTATTCAATGCATTTTCTAATAATGTTTTGTACATAACTGCTCAGGGTGATGTGGAACTGTATAGATATTGAATGTAGAGTGCTCATTGCCATGGAATACTCAAATGCAAGCTGAATTCTGTAACTTACATGGTACCATTTGGAGTGAACAACCAATGACTTGGTATAGTTCTGTAAACGTGAAAGTACAACTGTGTGGAAAACGTGTAGTTACTGAAAGGAACTTCTGGAGCTGAAGTAGCACACACATAAAATTGGTTGCAGACTACTCCAAATCATCTGGTGAGTATCATGATATGGTTTAGATTATGTTAGCACATGCCAGTTTTAGGGAAAAGAGAACTGTACCCTGCATTGTGTTCAATGCTTTACTTTCTATTCAAAGCATTTTGTGATATGCATGTGTACATAACTACACAGGGTGATGTGGAACTGTATAGATCTTGAGTGCAGAGTGCTCAGTGTCATTGAATGCTCAAATGCAAGCTGAATTCAGGAACTTACATGGTACTATTTGGTGTGGAACAGCCAATGACTTGGTATAGTTCTGTAAACGCTAATGTTCTACTGGAGAGAACGTGATGTTACTGAACGGAACTTCTGGAGCTTAAGTAGCACACTCATAGAATTGGTTGCAGACTACTCTAACTCATATGGTGAGTATAATAATAAGGTTTACATCATTTTAGCACATACCAGTTTTAGGCAAAAGAGAACTGTACACTGCATTGTGATGAAAGCTTTACTTTCTATTCAATGCATTTTCTAATAATGTTTTGTACATAACTACTCAGGGTGATGTGGAACTGTATAGATATTGAATGTAGAGTGCTCATTGCCATGGAATACTCAAATGCAAGCTGAATTCTGTAACTTACATGGTACCATTTGGAGTGGAACAACCAATGACTTGGTATAGTTCGGTAAACGTTCAAGTACTACTGTGTAGAAAACGAGTTGTTACTGAAAGGAACTTCTGGAGCTGCAGTAGCACACACATAAAATTGGTTGCAGACTACTCCAAATCATCTGGTGAGTATAATGAGAAGGTTTACATCATGTTAGCACATACCAGTTTTAGGGAAAAGTGAATTGTACACTGCCTTGTGTTCAATGCTTTACTTTCTATTCAATGCATTTCGTGATAAGCATATGTACATAACTACTCAGGGTAATGTGGATCCTTATAGATATTGAATGTAGAGTGCACAGTGCCAAGGAATCCTGACATGCAACCTGAATTCAGTTACTTACATGGTACCATTTTGAATGGAACAGCGAATGTCTTGGTTTAGTTCTGTAAACGCTAATGTACTACTGTATAGAGAACGTGATGTTACTGAACGGAACTTCTGGAGCTTAAGTAGCACACTCATATAATTGGTTGCAGACTACTCCAAATCATCTGGTGAGTATCATGATATGGTTTACATTATGTTAGCAAATGCCAGTTTTAGGGAAAAGAGAACTGTACCCTGCATTGTGTTGAATGCTTTACTTTCTATTCAAAGCATTTTGTGATAAGCATGTGTACATAACTACTCAGGGTGATGTGGAACTGTGTAGATCTTGAGTGCAGAGTGCTCAGTGCCATTGAATGCTCAAATGCAAGCTGAATTCAGGAACTTACATGGTACTACTTGGTGTGGAACAAACAATGACTTGGTATAGTTCTGTAAACGCTAATGTTCTACTGTATAGAGAACGTGATGTTACTGAACGGAACTTCTGGAGCTTAAGTAGCACACTCATAGAATTGGTTGCAGACTACTCTAACTCATATGGTGAGTATAATAATAAGGTTTACATCATGTTAGCACATACCAGTTTTAGGCAAAAGAGAACTGTACACTGCATTGTGATGAATGCTTTACTTTCTATTCAATGCATTTTCTAATAATGTTTTGTACATAACTACTCAGGGTGATGTGGAACTGTATAGATATTGAATGTAGAGTGCTCATTGTCATGGAAAACTCAAATGCAAGCTGAATTGTGTAACTTACATGGTATCATTTGGAGTGGAACAACCAATGACTTGGTATAGTTCGGTAACGTTCAAGTACTACTGTGTAGAAAACGAGTTGTTACTGAAAGGAACTTCTGGAGCTGCAGTAGCACACACATAAAATTGGTTGCAGACTACTCCAAATCATCTGGTGAGTATAATGAGAAGGTTTACATCATGTTAGCACATACCAGTTTTAGGGAAAAGTGATTTGTATACTGCATTGTGTTCAATGCTTTACTTTCTATTCAAAGGATTTTGTGATATGCATGTCTACATAAATACACAGGGTGATGTGGAACTGTATAGATCTTGAGTGCAGAGTGCTCAGGGCCATTGAATGCTCAAATGCAAGCTGAATTCAGGAACTTACATGGTACTATTTGGTGTGGAACAGCCAATCACTTGGTATAGTTCTGTAAACGCTAATGTTCTACTGTATAGAGAACGTGATGTTACTGAACGGAACTTCTGGAGCTTAAGTAGCACATTCATATAATTGGTTGCAGACTACTCTAAATCATATGGTGAGTATAATAATAAGGTTTACATCATGTTAGCACATACCAGTTTTAGGCAAAAGAGAACTGTACACTGCATAGTGATGAATGCTTTACTTTCTATTCAATGCATTTTCTAATAATGTTTTGTACATAACTGCTCAGAGTGATGTGGAACTGTATAGATATTGAATGTAGAGTGCCCATTGCCATGGAATACTCAAATGCAAGCTGAAGTCTGTAACTTACATGGTACCATTTGGAGTGAACAACCAATGACTTGGTATAGTTCTGTAAACGTTAAAGTACTACTGTGTGGAAAACGTGTAGTTACTGAAAGGAACTTCTGGAGCTGAAGTAGCACACACATAAAATTGGTTGCAGACTACTCCAAATCATCTGGTGAGTATCATGATATGGTTTACATTATGTTAGCACATGCCAGTTTTAGGGAAAAGAGAACTGTACCCTGCATTGTGTTCAATGCTTTACTTTCTATTCAAAGCATTTTGTGATATGCATGTGTACATAACTACACAGGGTGATGTGGAACTGTGTAGATCTTGAGTGCAGAGTGCTCAGTGCCATTGAATGCTCAAATGCAAGCTGAATTCAGGAACTTACATGGTACTATTTGGTGTGGAACAAACAATGACTTGGTATAGTTCTGTAAACGCTAATGTTCTACTGTATAGAGAACGTGATGTTACTGAACGGAACTTCTGGAGCTTAAGTAGCACACTCATAGAATTGGTTGCAGACTACTCTAACTCATATGGTGAGTATAATAATAAGGTTTACATCATGTTAGCACATACCAGTTTTAGGGAAAAGTGATTTGTATACTGCATTGTGTTCAATGCTTTACTTTCATTTCAAAGCATTTTGTGATATGCATGTGTACATAACTACACAGGGTGATGTGGAACTGTATAGATCTTGAGTGCAGAGTGCTCAGTGCCATTGCATGCTCAAATGCAAGCTGAATTCAGGAACTTACATGGTACTATTTGGTGTGGAACAACCAATGACTTGGTATAGTTCTGTAAACGCTAATGTTCTACTGTATAGAGAACGTGATGCTACTGAACGGAACTTCTGGAGCTTAAGTAGAACACTCATAGAATTGGTTGCAGACTACTCTAACTCATATGGTGAGTATAATAATAAGGTTTACATCATTTTAGCACATACCAGTTTTAGGCAAAAGAGAACTGTACACTGCATTGTGATGAATGCTTTACTTTCTATTCAATGCATTTTCTAATAATGTTTTGTACATAACTACTCAGGGTGATGTGGAACTGTATAGATATTGAATGTAGAGTGCTCATTGCCATGGAATACTCAAATGCAAGCTGAATTCTGTAACTTACATGGTACCATTTGGAGTGGAACAACCAATGACTTGGTATAGTTCGGTAAACATTCAAGTACTACTGTGTAGAAAACGAGTTGTTACTGAAAGGAACTTCTGGAGCTGCAGTAGCACACACATAAAACTGGTTGCAGACTACTCCAAATCATCTGGTGAGTATAATGAGAAGGTTTACATCATGTTAGCACATACCAGTTTTAGGGAAAAGTGAATTGTACACCGCATTGTGTTCAATGCTTTACTTTCTATTCAATGCATTTCGTGATAAGCATATGTACATAACTACTCAGGGTAATGTGGATCCTTATAGATATTGAATGTAGAGTGCACAGTGCCAAGGAATCCTGACATGCAACCTGAATTCAGTTACTTAAATGGTACCATTTTGAATGGAACAGCGAATGTCTTGGTTTAGTTCTGTAAACGCTAATGTACTACTATATAGAGAACGTGATGTTACTGAACGGAACTTCTGGAGCTTAAGTAGCACACTCATATAATTGGTTGCAGACTACTCTAAATCATATGGTGAGTATAATAATAAGGTTTACATCATGTTAGCACATACCAGTTTTAGGCAAAAGAGAACTGTACACTGCATAGTGATGAATGCTTTACTTTCTATTCAATGCATTTTCTAATAATGTTTTGTACATAACTGCTCAGGGTGATGTGGAACTGTATAGATATTGAATGTAGAGTGCTCATTGCCATGGAATACTCAAATGCAAGCTGAATTCTGTAACTTACATGGTACCATTTGGAGTGAACAACCAATGACTTGGTATAGTTCTGTAAACGTTAAAGTACTACTGTATGGAAAACGTGTAGTTACTGAAAGGAACTTCTGGAGCTGAAGTAGCACACACATAAAATTGGTTGCAGACTACTCCAAATCATCTGGTGAGTATCATGATATGGTTTACATTATGTTAGCACATGCCAGTTTTAGGGAAAAGAGAACTGTACCCTGCATTGTGTTCAATGCTTTACTTTCTATTCAAAGCATTTTGTGATATGCATGTGTACATAACTACACAGGGTGATGTGGAACTGTATAGATCTTGAGTGCAGAGTGCTCAGTGTCATTGAATGCTCAAATGCAAGCTGAATTCAGGAACTTACATGGTACTATTTGGTGTGGAACAGCCAATGACTTGGTATAGTTCTGTAAACGCTAATGTTCTACTGGAGAGAACGTGATGTTACTGAACGGAACTTCTGGAGCTTAAGTAGCACACTCATAGAATTGGTTGCAGACTACTCTAACTCATATGGTGAGTATAATAATAAGGTTTACATCATTTTAGCACATACCAGTTTTAGGCAAAAGAGAACTGTACACTGCATTGTGATGAAAGCTTTACTTTCTATTCAATGCATTTTCTAATAATGTTTTGTACATAACTACTCAGGGTGATGTGGAACTGTTTAGATATTGAATGTAGAGTGCTCATTGCCATGGAATACTCAAATGCAAGCTGAATTCTGTAACTTACATGGTACCATTTGGAGTGGAACAACCAATGACTTGGTATAGTTCGGTAAACGTTCAAGTACTACTGTGTAGAAAACGAGTTGTTACTGAAAGGAACTTCTGGAGCTGCAGTAGCACACACATAAAATTGGTTGCAGACTACTCCAAATCATCTGGTGAGTATAATGAGAAGGTTTACATCATGTTACCACATACCAGTTTTAGGGAAAAGTGAATTGTACACTGCATTGTGTTCAATGCTTTACTTTCTATTCAATGCATTTCGTGATAAGCATATGTACATAACTACTCAGGGTAATGTGGATCCTTATAGATATTGAATGTAGAGTGCACAGTGCCAAGGAATCCTGACATGCAACCTGAATTCAGTTACTTACAAGGTACCATTTTGAATGGAACAGCAAATCTCTTGGTTTAGTTCTGTAAACGCTAATGTACTACTGTATAGAGAACGTGATGTTACTGAACGGAACTTCTGGAGCTTAAGTAGCACACTCATAGAATTGGTTGCAGACTACTCTAACTCATATGGTGAGTATAATAATAAGGTTTACATCATTTTAGCACATACCAGTTTTAGGCAAAAGAGAACTGTACACTGCATTGTGATGAAAGCTTTACTTTCTATTCAATGCATTTTCTAATAATGTATTGTACATAACTACTCAGGGTGATGTGGAACTGTTTAGATATTGAATGTAGAGTGCTCATTGCCATGGAATACTCAAATGCAAGCTCAATTCTGTAACTTACATGGTACCATTTGGAGTGGAACAACCAATGACTTGGTATAGTTCGGTAAACGTTCAAGTACTACTGTGTAGAAAACGAGTTGTTACTGAAAGGAACTTCTGGAGCTGCAGTAGCACACACATAAAATTGGTTGCAGACTACTCCAAATCATCTGGTGAGTATAATGAGAAGGTTTACATCATGTTAGCACATACCAGTTTTAGGGAAAAGTGAATTGTACACTGCATTGTGTTCAATGCTTTACTTTCTATTCAATGCATTTCGTGATAAGCATATGTACATAACTACTCAGGGTAATGTGGATCCTTACAGATATTGAATGTAGAGTGCACAGTGCCAAGGAATCCTGACATGCAAACTGAATTCAGTTACTTACAAGGTACCATTTTGAATGGAACAGCAAATCTCTTGGTTTAGTTCTGTAAACGCTAATGTACTACTGTATAGAGAACGTGATGTTACTGAACGGAACTTCTGGAGCTTAAGTAGCACACTCATATAATTGGTTGCAGACTACTCTAAATCATATGGTGAGTATAATAATAAGGTTTACATCATGTTAGCACATACCAGTTTTAGGCAAAAGAGAACTGTACACTGCATAGTGATGAATGCTTTACTTTCTATTGAATGCATTTTCTAATAATGTTTTGTACATAACTGCTCAGGGTGATGTGGAACCGTCTAGATATTGAATGTAGCGTGCTCATTGCCATGGAATACTCAAATGCAAGCTGAATTCTGTAACTTACATGGTACCATTTGGAGTGAACAACCAATGACTTGGTATAGTTCTGTAAAAGTTAAAGTACTACTGTGTGGAAAACGTGTAGTTACTGAAAGGAACTTCTGGAGCTGAAGTAGCACACACATAAAATTGGTTGCAGACTACTCCAAATCATCTGGTGAGTATCATGATATGGTTTACATTATGTTAGCACATGCCAGTTTTAGGGAAAAGAGAACTGTACCCTGCATTGTGTTGAATGCTTTACTTTCTATTCAAAGCATTTTGTGATAAGCATGTGTACATAACTACTCAGGGTGATGTGGAACTGTGTAGATCTTGAGTGCAGAGTGCTCAGTGCCATTGAATGCTCAAATGCAAGCTGAATTCGGAAACTTACATGGTACTATTTGGTGTGGAACAAACAATGACTTGGTATAGTTCTGTAAACGCTAATGTTCTACTGTATAGAGAACGTGATGTTACTGAACGGAACTTCTGGAGCTTAAGTAGCACACTCATAGAATTGGTTGCAGACTACTCTAACTCATATGGTGAGTATAATAATAAGGTTTACATCATGTTAGCACATACCAGTTTTAGGGAAAAGTGATTTGTATACTGCATTGTGTTCAATGCTTTACTTTCATTTCAAAGCATTTTGTGATATGCATGTGTACATAACTACACAGGGTGATGTGGAACTGTATAGATCTTGAGTGCAGAGTGCTCAGTGCCATTGCATGCTCAAATGCAAGCTGAATTCAGGAACTTACATGGTACTATTTGGTGTGGAACAAGCAATGACTTGGTATAGTTCTGTAAACGCTAATGTTCTACTGTATAGAGAACGTGATGTTACTGAACGGAACTTCTGGAGCTTAAGTAGAACACTCATAGAATTGGTTGCAGACTACTCTAACTCATATGGTGAGTATAATAATAAGGTTTACATCATTTTAGCACATACCAGTTTTAGGCAAAAGAGAGCTGTACACTGCATTGTGATGAAAGCTTTACTTTCTATTCAATGCATTTTCTAATAATGTTTTGTACATAACTACTCAGGGTGATGTGGAACTGTATAGATATTGAATGTAGAGTGCTCATTGCCATGGAATACTCAAATGCAAGCTGAATTCTGTAACTTACATGGTACCATTTGGAGTGGAACAACCAATGACTTGGTATAGTTCGGTAAACGTTCAAGTACTACTGTGTAGAAAACGAGTTGTTACTGAAAGGAACTTCTGGAGCTGCAGTAGCACACACATAAAATTGGTTGCAGACTACTCCAAATCATCTGGTGAGTATAATGAGAAGGTTTACATCATGTTAGCAATAACCAGTTTTAGGGAAAAGTGAATTGTACACCGCATTGTGTTCAATGCTTTACTTTGTATTCAATGCATTTCGTGATAAGCATATGTACATAACTACTCAGGGTAATGTGGATCCTTATAGATATTGAATGTAGAGTGCACAGTGCCAAGGAATCCTGACATGCAACCTGAATTCAGTTACTTACATGGTACCATTTTGAATGGAACAGCGAATGTCTTGGTTTAGTTCTGTAAACGCTAATGTACTACTGTATAGAGAACGTGATGTTACTGAACGGAACTTCTGGAGCTTAAGTAGCACACTCATATAATTGGTTGCAGACTACTCTAAATCATATGGTGAGTATAATAATAAGGTTTACATCATGTTAGCACATACCAGTTTTAGGCAAAAGAGAACTGTACACTGCATAGTGATGAATGCTTTACTTTCTATTGAATGCATTTTCTAATAATGTTTTGTACATAACTGCTCAGGGTGATGTGGAACCGTCTAGATATTGAATGTAGCGTGCTCATTGCCATGGAATACTCAAATGCAAGCTGAATTCTGTAACTTACATGGTACCATTTGGAGTGAACAACCAATGACTTGGTATAGTTCTGTAAAAGTTAAAGTACTACTGTGTGGAAAACGTGTAGTTACTGAAAGGAACTTCTGGAGCTGAAGTAGCACACACATAAAATTGGTTGCAGACTACTCCAAATCATCTGGTGAGTATCATGATATGGTTTACATTATGTTAGCACATGCCAGTTTTAGGGAAAAGAGAACTGTACCCTGCATTGTGTTGAATGCTTTACTTTCTATTCAAAGCATTTTGTGATAAGCATGTGTACATAACTACTCAGGGTGATGTGGAACTGTGTAGATCTTGAGTGCAGAGTGCTCAGTGCCATTGAATGCTCAAATGCAAGCTGAATTCAGAAACTTACATGGTACTATTTGGTGTGGAACAAACAATGACTTGGTATAGTTCTGTAAACGCTAATGTTCTACTGTATAGAGAACGTGATGTTACTGAACGGAACTTCTGGAGCTTAAGTAGCACACTCATAGAATTGGTTGCAGACTACTCTAACTCATATGGTGAGTATAATAATAAGGTTTACATCATGTTAGCACATACCAGTTTTAGGGAAAAGTGATTTGTATACTGCATTGTGTTCAATGCTTTACTTTCATTTCAAAGCATTTTGTGATATGCATGTGTACATAACTACACAGGGTGATGTGGAACTGTATAGATCTTGAGTGCAGAGTGCTCAGTGCCATTGCATGCTCAAATGCAAGCTGAATTCAGGAACTTACATGGTACTATTTGGTGTGGAACAAGCAATGACTTGGTATAGTTCTGTAAACGCTAATGTTCTACTGTATAGAGAACGTGATGTTACTGAACGGAACTTCTGGAGCTTAAGTAGAACACTCATAGAATTGGTTGCAGACTACTCTAACTCATATGGTGAGTATAATAATAAGGTTTACATCATTTTAGCACATACCAGTTTTAGGCAAAAGAGAGCTGTACACTGCATTGTGATGAAAGCTTTACTTTCTATTCAATGCATTTTCTAATAATGTTTTGTACATAACTACTCAGGGTGATGTGGAACTGTATAGATATTGAATGTAGAGTGCTCATTGCCATGGAATACTCAAATGCAAGCTGAATTCTGTAACTTACATGGTACCATTTGGAGTGGAACAACCAATGACTTGGTATAGTTCGGTAAACGTTCAAGTACTACTGTGTAGAAAACGAGTTGTTACTGAAAGGAACTTCTGGAGCTGCAGTAGCACACACATAAAATTGGTTGCAGACTACTCCAAATCATCTGGTGAGTATAATGAGAAGGTTTACATCATGTTAGCAATAACCAGTTTTAGGGAAAAGTGAATTGTACACCGCATTGTGTTCAATGCTTTACTTTGTATTCAATGCATTTCGTGATAAGCATATGTACATAACTACTCAGGGTAATGTGGATCCTTATAGATATTGAATGTAGAGTGCACAGTGCCAAGGAATCCTGACATGCAACCTGAATTCAGTTACTTACATGGTACCATTTTGAATGGAACAGCGAATGTCTTGGTTTAGTTCTGTAAACGCTAATGTACTACTGTATAGAGAACGTGATGTTACTGAACGGAACTTCTGGAGCTTAAGTAGCACACTCATATAATTGGTTGCAGACTACTCTAAATCATATGGTGAGTATAATAATAAGGTTTACATCATGTTAGCACATACCAGTTTTAGGCAAAAGAGAACTGTACACTGCATAGTGATGAATGCTTTACTTTCTATTGAATGCATTTTCTAATAATGTTTTGTACATAACTGCTCAGGGTGATGTGGAACCGTCTAGATATTGAATGTAGCGTGCTCATTGCCATGGAATACTCAAATGCAAGCTGAATTCTGTAACTTACATGGTACCATTTGGAGTGAACAACCAATGACTTGGTATAGTTCTGTAAAAGTTAAAGTACTACTGTGTGGAAAACGTGTAGTTACTGAAAGGAACTTCTGGAGCTGAAGTAGCACACACATAAAATTGGTTGCAGACTACTCCAAATCATCTGGTGAGTATCATGATATGGTTTACATTATGTTAGCACATGCCAGTTTTAGGGAAAAGAGAACTGTACCCTGCATTGTGTTGAATGCTTTACTTTCTATTCAAAGCATTTTGTGATAAGCATGTGTACATAACTACTCAGGGTGATGTGGAACTGTGTAGATCTTGAGTGCAGAGTGCTCAGTGCCATTGAATGCTCAAATGCAAGCTGAATTCAGAAACTTACATGGTACTATTTGGTGTGGAACAAACAATGACTTGGTATAGTTCTGTAAACGCTAATGTTCTACTGTATAGAGAACGTGATGTTACTGAACGGAACTTCTGGAGCTTAAGTAGCACACTCATAGAATTGGTTGCAGACTACTCTAACTCATATGGTGAGTATAATAATAAGGTTTACATCATGTTAGCACATACCAGTTTTAGGGAAAAGTGATTTGTATACTGCATTGTGTTCAATGCTTTACTTTCATTTCAAAGCATTTTGTGATATGCATGTGTACATAACTACACAGGGTGATGTGGAACTGTATAGATCTTGAGTGCAGAGTGCTCAGTGCCATTGCATGCTCAAATGCAAGCTGAATTCAGGAACTTACATGGTACTATTTGGTGTGGAACAAGCAATGACTTGGTATAGTTCTGTAAACGCTAATGTTCTACTGTATAGAGAACGTGATGTTACTGAACGGAACTTCTGGAGCTTAAGTAGAACACTCATAGAATTGGTTGCAGACTACTCTAACTCATATGGTGAGTATAATAATAAGGTTTACATCATTTTAGCACATACCAGTTTTAGGCAAAAGAGAGCTGTACACTGCATTGTGATGAAAGCTTTACTTTCTATTCAATGCATTTTCTAATAATGTTTTGTACATAACTACTCAGGGTGATGTGGAACTGTATAGATATTGAATGTAGAGTGCTCATTGCCATGGAATACTCAAATGCAAGCTGAATTCTGTAACTTACATGGTACCATTTGGAGTGGAACAACCAATGACTTGGTATAGTTCGGTAAACGTTCAAGTACTACTGTGTAGAAAACGAGTTGTTACTGAAAGGAACTTCTGGAGCTGCAGTAGCACACACATAAAATTGGTTGCAGACTACTCCAAATCATCTGGTGAGTATAATGAGAAGGTTTACATCATGTTAGCAATAACCAGTTTTAGGGAAAAGTGAATTGTACACCGCATTGTGTTCAATGCTTTACTTTGTATTCAATGCATTTCGTGATAAGCATATGTACATAACTACTCAGGGTAATGTGGATCCTTATAGATATTGAATGTAGAGTGCACAGTGCCAAGGAATCCTGACATGCAACCTGAATTCAGTTACTTACATGGTACCATTTTGAATGGAACAGCGAATGTCTTGGTTTAGTTCTGTAAACGCTAATGTACTACTGTATAGAGAACGTGATGTTACTGAACGGAACTTCTGGAGCTTAAGTAGCACACTCATATAATTGGTTGCAGACTACTCTAAATCATATGGTGAGTATAATAATAAGGTTTACATCATGTTAGCACATACCAGTTTTAGGCAAAAGAGAACTGTACACTGCATAGTGATGAATGCTTTACTTTCTATTGAATGCATATTCTAATAATGTTTTGTACATAACTGCTCAGGGTGATGTGGAACTGTCTAGTTATTGAATGTAGAGTGCTCATTGCCATGGAATACTCAAATGCAAGCTGAATTCTGTAACTTACATGGTACCATTTGGAGTGAACAACCAATGACTTGGTATAGTTTTGTAAACGTTAAAGTACTACTGTGTGGAAAACGTGTAGTTACTGAAAGGAACTTCTGGAGCTGAAGTAGCACACACATAAAATTGGTTGCAGACTACTCCAAATCATCTGGTGAGTATCATGATATGGTTTACATTATGTTAGCACATGCCAGTTTTAGGGAAAAGAGAACTGTACCCTGCATTGTGTTCAATGCTTTACTTTCTATTCAAAGCATTTTGTGATATGCATGTGTACATAACTACACAGGGTGATGTGGAACTGTATAGATCTTGAGTGCAGAGTGCTCAGTGTCATTGAATGCTCAAAAGCAAGCTGAATTCAGGAACTTACATGGTACTATTTGGTGTGGAACAGCCAATGACTTGGTATAGTTCTGTAAACGCTAATGTTCTACTGGAGAGAACGTGATGTTACTGAACGGAACTTCTGGAGCTTAAGTAGCACACTCATAGAATTGGTTGCAGACTACTCTAACTCATCTGGTGAGTATAATGAGAAGGTTTACATCATGTTAGCACATACCAGTTTTAGGGAAAAGTGAATTGTACACCGCATTGTGTTCAATGCTTTACTTTCTATTCAATGCATTTCGTGATAAGCATATGTACATAACTACTCAGGGTAATGTGGATCCTTATAGATATTGAATGTAGAGTGCACAGTGCCCAGGAATCCTGACATGCAACCTGAATTCAGTTACTTACATGCTACCATTTTGAATGGAACAGCGAATGTCTTGGTTTAGTTCTGTAAACGCTAATGTACTACTGTATAGAGAACGTGATGTTACTGAACGGAACTTCTGGAGCTTAAGTAGCACACTCATATAATTGGTTGCAGACTACTCTAAATCATATGGTGAGTATAATAATAAGGTTTACATCATGTTAGCACATACCAGTTTTAGGCAAAAGAGAACTGTACACTGCATAGTGATGAATGCTTTACTTTCTATTTAATGCATTTTCTAATAATGTTTTGTACATAACTGCTCAGGGTGATGTGGAACTGTGTAGATATTGAATGTAGAGTGCTCATTGCCATGGAATACTCAAATGCAAGCTGAATTCTGTAACTTACATGGTACCATTTGGAGTGAACAACCAATGACTTGGTATAGTTCTGTAAACGTTAAAGTACTACTGTGTGGAAAACGTGTAGTTACTGAAAGGAACTTCTGGAGCTGAAGTAGCACACACATAAAATTGGTTGCAGACTACTCCAAATCATCTGGTGAGTATCATGATATGGTTTACATTATGTTAGCACATGCCAGTTTTAGGGAAAAGAGAACTGTACCCTGCATTGTGTTGAATGCTTTACTTTCTATTCAAAGCATTTTGTGATAAGCATGTGTACATAACTACTCAGGGTGATGTGGAACTGTGTAGATCTTGAGTGCAGAGTGCTCAGTGCCATTGAATGCTCAAATGCAAGCTGAATTCAGGAACTTACATGGTACTATTTGGTGTGGAACAAACAATGACTTGGTATAGTTCTGTAAACGCTAATGTTCTACTGTATAGAGAACGTGATGTTACTGAACGGAACTTCTGGAGCTTAAGTAGCACACTCATAGAATTGGTTGCAGACTACTCTAACTCATATGGTGAGTATAATAATAAGGTTTACATCATGTTAGCACATACCAGTTTTAGGGAAAAGTGATTTGTATACTGCATTGTGTTCAATGCTTTACTTTCATTTCAAAGCATTTTGTGATATGCATGTGTACATAACTACACAGGGTGATGTGGAACTGTAAAGATCTTGAGTGCAGAGTGCTCAGTGCCATTGAATGCTCAAATGCAAGCTGAATTCAGGAACTTACATGGTACTATTTGGTGTGGAACAACCAATGACCTGGTATAGTTCTGTAAACGCTAATGTTCTACTGTATAAAGAACGTGATGTTACTGAACGGAACTTCTGGAGCTTAAGTAGCACACTCAGATGATTGGTTGCAGACTACTCTAACTCATATGGTGAGTATGAAAATAAGGTTTACATCATGTTAGCACATACCAGTTTTAGGGAAAAGTGAATTGTACACTGCATTGTGTTCAATGCTTTACTTTCTATTCAATGCATTTCGTGATAAGGATATGTACATAACTACTCTGGGTAATGTGGAACTGTATAGATCTTGAGTGCAGAGTGCTCAGTGGCATGGAATACTCAAATGCAAGCTGAATACATGAAATTACTTGGTAAAATTTGGTGTGGAACAACCAATGACTTGGTATAGTTCTATAAACGCTAATGTTCTACTGTGTAGAGAACGTGCTGTTACTGAACGGAACTTCTGGAGCTTAAGTAGCACACTCATAGAATTGGTTGCAGACTACTCTAACTCATATGGTGAGTATAATAATAAGGTTTACATCATTTTAGCACATACCAGTTTTAGGCAAAAGAGAACTGTACACTGCATTGTGATGAATGCTTTACTTTCTATTCAATGCATTTTCTAATAATGTTTTGTACATAACTACTCAGGGTGATGTGGAACTGTATAGATATTGAATGTAGAGTGCTCATTGCCATGGAATACTCAAATGCAAGCTGAATTCTGTAACTTACATGGTACCATTTGGAGTGAACAACCAATGACTTGGTATAGTTCTGTAAACGTTAAAGTACTACTGTGTGGAAAACGTGTAGTTACTGAAAGGAACTTCTGGAGCTGAAGTAGCACACACATAAAATTGGTTGCAGACTACTCCAAATCATCTGGTGAGTATCATGATATGGTTTACATTATGTTAGCACATGCCAGTTTTAGGGAAAAGAGAACTGTACCCTGCATTGTGTTCAATGCTTTACTTTCTATTCAAAGCATTTTGTGATATGCATGTGTACATAACTACACAGGGTGATGCGGAACTGTATAGATCTTGAGTGCAGAGTGCTCAGTGCCATTGAATGCTCAAATGCAAGCTGAATTCAGGAACTTACATGGTACTATTTGGTGTGGAACAGCCAATGACTTGGTATAGTTCTGTAAACGCTAATGTTCTACTGGAGAGAACGTGATGTTACTGAACGGAACTTCTGGAGCTTAAGTAGCACACTCATAGAATTGGTTGCAGACTACTCTAACTCATATGGTGAGTATAATAATAAGGTTTACATCATTTTAGCACATACCAGTTTTAGGCAAAAGAGAACTGTACACTGCATTGTGATGAAAGCTTTACTTTCTATTCAATGCATTTTGTGATAAGCATGTGTACATAACTACTCAGGGTGATATGGAACTGTATAGATCTTGAGTGCAGAGTGCTCAGTGGCATGGAATACTCAAATGCAAGCTGAATTCATGAAATTACATGGTAAAATTTGGTGTGGTACAACCAATGACTTGGTATAGTTCTGTAAACGTTAAAGTACTACTGTGTGGAAAACGTGTAGTTACTGAAAGGAACTTCTGGAGCTGAAGTAGCACACACATAAAATTGGTTGCAGACTACTCCAAATCATCTGGTGAGTATCATGATATGGTTTACATTATGTTAGCACATGCCAGTTTTAGGGAAAAGAGAACTGTACCCTGCATTGTGTTGAATGCTTTTCTTTCTATTCAAAGCATTTTGTGATAAGCATGTGTACATAACTACTCAGGGTGATGTGGAACTGTGTAGATCTTGAGTGCAGAGTGCTCAGTGCCATTGAATGCTCAAATGCAAGCTGAATTCAGGAACTTACATGGTACTATTTGGTGTGGAACAAACAATGACTTGGTATAGTTCTGTAAACGCTAATGTTCTACTGTATAGAGAACGTGATGTTACTGAACGGAACTTCTGGAGCTTAAGTAGCACACTCATAGAATTGGTTGCAGACTACTCTAACTCATATGGTGAGTATAATAATAAGGTTTACATCATGTTAGCACATACCAGTTTTAGGGAAAAGTGATTTGTATACTGCATTGTGTTCAATGCTTTACTTTCATTTCAAAGCATTTTGTGATATGCATGTGTACATAACTACACAGGGTGATGTGGAACTGTATAGATCTTGAGTGCAGAGTGCTCAGTGCCATTGAATGCTCAAATGCAAGCTGAATTCAGGAACTTACATGGTACTATTTGGTGTGGAACAACCAATGACCTGGTATAGTTCTGTAAACGCTAATGTTCTACTGTATAGAGAACGTGATGTTACTGAACGGAACTTCTGGAGCTTAAGTAGCACACTCATAGAATTGGTTGCAGACTACTCTAACTCATATGGTGAGTATAATAATAAGGTTTACATCATTTTAGCACATACCAGTTTTAGGCAAAAGAGAACTGTACACTGCATTGTGATGAATGCTTTACTTTCTATTCAATGCATTTTCTAATAATGTTTTGTACATAACTACTCAGGGTGATGTGGAACTGTATAGATATTGAATGTAGAGTGCTCATTGCCATGGAATACTCAAATGCAAGCTGAATTCTGTAACTTACATGGTACCATTTGGAGTGGAACAACCAATGACTTGGTATAGTTCGGTAAACGTTCAAGTACTACTGTGTAGAAAACGAGTTGTTACTGAAAGGAACTTCTGGAGCTGCAGTAGCACACACATAAAATTGGTTGCAGACTACTCCAAATCATCTGGTGAGTATACTGAGAAGGTTTACATCATGTTAGCACATACCAGTTTTAGGGAAAAGTGAATTGTATACTGCATTGTGTTCAATGCTTTACTTTCTATTCAAAGCATTTTGTGATATGCATGTGTACATAACTACACAGGGTGATGCGGAACTGTATAGATCTTGAGTGCAGAGTGCTCAGTGCCATTGAATGCTCAAATGCAAGCTGAATTCAGGAACTTACATGGTACTATTTGGTGTGGAACAGCCAATGACTTGGTATAGTTCTGTAAACGCTAATGTTCTACTGGAGAGAACGTGATGTTACTGAACGGAACTTCTGGAGCTTAAGTAGCACACTCATAGAATTGGTTGCAGACTACTCTAACTCATATGGTGAGTATAATAATAAGGTTTACATCATTTTAGCACATACCAGTTTTAGGCAAAAGAGAACTGTACACTGCATTGTGATGAAAGCTTTACTTTCTATTCAATGCATTTTGTGATAAGCATGTGTACATAACTACTCAGGGTGATATGGAACTGTATAGATCTTGAGTGCAGAGTGCTCAGTGGCATGGAATACTCAAATGCAAGCTGAATTCATGAAATTACATGGTAAAATTTGGTGTGGTACAACCAATGACTTGGTATAGTTCTGTAAACGTTAAAGTACTACTGTGTGGAAAACGTGTAGTTACTGAAAGGAACTTCTGGAGCTGAAGTAGCACACACATAAAATTGGTTGCAGACTACTCCAAATCATCTGGTGAGTATCATGATATGGTTTACATTATGTTAGCACATGCCAGTTTTAGGGAAAAGAGAACTGTACCCTGCATTGTGTTGAATGCTTTTCTTTCTATTCAAAGCATTTTGTGATAAGCATGTGTACATAACTACTCAGGGTGATGTGGAACTGTGTAGATCTTGAGTGCAGAGTGCTCAGTGCCATTGAATGCTCAAATGCAAGCTGAATTCAGGAACTTACATGGTACTATTTGGTGTGGAACAAACAATGACTTGGTATAGTTCTGTAAACGCTAATGTTCTACTGTATAGAGAACGTGATGTTACTGAACGGAACTTCTGGAGCTTAAGTAGCACACTCATAGAATTGGTTGCAGACTACTCTAACTCATATGGTGAGTATAATAATAAGGTTTACATCATGTTAGCACATACCAGTTTTAGGGAAAAGTGATTTGTATACTGCATTGTGTTCAATGCTTTACTTTCATTTCAAAGCATTTTGTGATATGCATGTGTACATAACTACACAGGGTGATGTGGAACTGTATAGATCTTGAGTGCAGAGTGCTCAGTGCCATTGAATGCTCAAATGCAAGCTGAATTCAGGAACTTACATGGTACTATTTGGTGTGGAACAACCAATGACCTGGTATAGTTCTGTAAACGCTAATGTTCTACTGTATAGAGAACGTGAT
This sequence comes from Hypanus sabinus, assembly GCF_030144855.1. Lineage (NCBI taxonomy): Eukaryota > Metazoa > Chordata > Chondrichthyes > Myliobatiformes > Dasyatidae > Hypanus > Hypanus sabinus. The sequence continues at coordinate 38,038 of NW_026779501.1, read as the reverse complement.
GTTACTGAACGGAACTTCTGGAGCTTAAGTAGCACACTCATAGAATTGGTTGCAGACTACTCTAACTCATATGGTGAGTATAATAATAAGGTTTACATCATTTTAGCACATACCAGTTTTAGGCAAAAGAGAACTGTACACTGCATTGTGATGAATGCTTTACTTTCTATTCAATGCATTTTCTAATAATGTTTTGTACATAACTACTCAGGGTGATGTGGAACTGTATAGATATTGAATGTAGAGTGCTCATTGCCATGGAATACTCAAATGCAAGCTGAATTCTGTAACTTACATGGTACCATTTGGAGTGGAACAACCAATGACTTGGTATAGTTCGGTAAACGTTCAAGTACTACTGTGTAGAAAACGAGTTGTTACTGAAAGGAACTTCTGGAGCTGCAGTAGCACACACATAAAATTGGTTGCAGACTACTCCAAATCATCTGGTGAGTATACTGAGAAGGTTTACATCATGTTAGCACATACCAGTTTTAGGGAAAAGTGAATTGTATACTGCATTGTGTTCAATGCTTTACTTTCTATTCAAAGCATTTTGTGATATGTATGTGTACATAACTACTCAGGGTGATGTGGAACTGTATAGATATTGAATGTAGAGTGCTCATTGCCATGGAATACTCAAATGCAAGCTGAATTCTGTAACTTACATTCTACTATTTGGAGTGGAACAACCAATGACTTGGTATCGTTCGGTAACGTTCAAGTGCGACTGTGTAGAAATCGAGTTGTTACTGAAAGGAACTTCTGGAGCTGCAGTAGCACACACATAAAATTGGTTGCAGACTACTCCAAATCATCTGGTGAGTATAATGAGAAGGTTTACATCATTGTTAGCACATACCAGTTTTAGGGAAAAGTGAATTGTACACTGCATTGTGTTCAATGCTTTACTTTCTATTCAATGCATTTCGTGATAAGCATATGTACATAACTACTCAGGGTAATGTGGATGCTTATAGATATTGAATGTAGAGTGCACAGTGCCAAGGAATCCTGACATGCAACCTGAATTCAGTTACTTACATGGTACCATTTTGAATGGAACAGCGAATGTCTTGGGTTAGTTCTGTAAACGCTAATGTACTACTGTATAGAGAACGTGATGTTACTGAACGGAACTTCTGGAGCTTAAGTAGCACACTCATATAATTGGTTGCAGACTACTCTAAATCATATGGTGAGTATAATAATAAGGTTTACATCATGTTAGCACATACCAGTTTTAGGCAAAAGAGAACTGTACACTGCATAGTGATGAATGCTTTACTTTCTATTCAATGCATTTTGTGATAAGCATGTGTACATAACTACTCAGGGTGATATGGAACTGTATAGATCTTGAGTGCAGAGTGCTCAGTGGCATGGAATACTCAAATGCAAGCTGAATTCATGAAATTACATGGTAAAATTTGGTGTGGTACAATCAATGCCTTGGTATAGTTCTATAAACGCTAATGTTCTACTGTGTAGAGAATGTGCTGTTACTGAACGGAATTTCTGGAGCTTAACTAGCACACTCATAGAATTGGTTGCAGACTACTCTAAATCATATGGTCAGTATAATAATGTTTACATGATGTTAGCACATACCAGCATTAGGCAAAAGAGAACTGTACACTGCATTGTGATGAATGCTTTAGTTTCTATTCAATGCATTTTGTAATGATGTTTTGTACATAACTACTCAGGGTGATGTGGAACTGTATAGATATTGAATGTAGAGTGCTCATTGCCATGGAATACTCAAATGCAAGCTGAATTCTGTAACTTACATGCAACCATTTGGAGTGAACAACCAATGACTTGGTATAGTTCTGTAAACGTTAAAGTACTACTGTGTTGAAAACGTGTGGTTACTGAAAGGAACTTCTGGAGCTGAAGTAGCACACACATAAAATTGGTTGCAGACTACTCCAAATCATCTGGTGAGTATAATGGTAAGGTTTACATTATGTTAGCACATGCCAGTTTTAGGGAAAGGAGAACTGTACACTGCATTGTATTGAATGCTTTACTTTCTATTCAATGCATTTTGTGATAAGCATGTGTACATAACTACTCAGGGTGATGTGGAACTGTATAGATCTTGAGTGCAGAGTGCTGAGTGCCATGGAATGCTCAAAAGCAAGCTGAATTCATGAAATTACATGGTACTATTTGGTGTGGAACAACAAATGAATTGGTACAGTTCTGTAAACGCTAATGTTCTACTGTATAGAGAACGTGATGTTACTGAACGGAACTTCTGGAGCTTAAGTAGCACACTCATAGAATTGGTTGCAGACTACTCTAACTCATATGGTGAGTATAATAATAAGGTTTACATCATGTTAGCACATACCAGTTTTAGGGAAAAGTGATTTGTATACTGCATTGTGTTCAATGCTTTACTTTCATTTCAAAGCATTTTGTGATATGCATGTGTACATAACTACACAGGGTGATGTGGAACTGTATAGATCTTGAGTGCAGAGTGCTCAGTGCCATTGAATGCTCAAATGCAAGCTGAATTCAGGAACTTACATGGTACTATTTGGTGTGGAACAACCAATGACCTGGTATAGTTCTGTAAACGCTAATGTTCTACTGTATAGAGAACGTGATGTTACTGAACGGAACTTCTGGAGCTTAAGTAGCACACTCAGATAATTGGTTGCAGACTACTCTAACTCATATGGTGAGTATAATAATAAGGTTTACATCATTTTAGCACATACCAGTTTTAGGCAAAAGAGAACTGTACACTGCATTGTGATGAATGCTTTACTTTCTATTCAATGCATTTTCTAATAATGTTTTGTACATAACTACTCAGGGTGATGTGGAACTGTATAGATATTGAATGTAGAGTGCTCATTGCCATTGAATACTCAAATGCAAGCTGAATTCTGTAACTTACATGGTACCATTTGGAGTGGAACAACCAATGACTTGGTATAGTTCGGTAAACGTTCAAGTACTACTGTGTAGAAAACGTGTTGTTACTGAAAGGAACTTCTGGAGCTGAAGTAGCACACACATAAAATTGGTTGCAGACTACTCCAAATCATATGGTGAGTATAATGATAAGGTTTACATCTTGTTCGCACATGCCAGTTTTAGGGAAAAGAGAACTGTACACTGCATTGTGTTGAAAGCTTTACTTTCTATTCAATGCATGTTCTGATAAGCATGTGTACATAACTACTCAGGGAGATGTGGAACTGTATAGATATTTAATGTAGAGTGCTCATTGCCATGGAATACTCAAATGCAAGCTGAATTCTGTAACTTACATGGTACCATTTGGACTGGAACAACCAATGACTTGGTATAGTTCTATAAACGCTAATGTTCTACTGTGTAGAGAACGTGCTGTTACTGAACGGAATTTCTGGAGCTTAACTAGTACACTCATAGAATTGGTTGCAGACTAACTCATATGGTGAGTATAATAATACGGTATACATCATGTTAGCACATACCAGTTTTAGGGAAAAGTGATTTGTATACTGCATTGTGTTCAATGCTTTACTTTCTATTCAATGCATTTCGTGATAAGCATATGTACATAACTACTCAGGGTAATGTGGATGCTTATAGATATTGAATGTAGAGTGCACAGTGCCAAGGAATCCTGACATGCAACCTGAATTCAGTTACTTACATGGTACCATTTTGAATGGAACAGCGAATGTCTTGGTTTAGTTCTGTAAACGCTAATGTACTACTGTATAGAGAACGTGTAGTTACTGAAAGGAACTTCTGGAGCTGAAGTAGCACACACATAAAATTGGTTGCAGACTACTCCAAATCATCTGGTGAGTATCATGATATGGTTTACATTATGTTAGCACATGCCAGTTTTAGGGAAAAGAGAACTGTACCCTGCATTGTGTTGAATGCTTTACTTTCTATTCAAAGCATTTTGTGATAAGCATGTGTACATAACTACTCAGGGTGATGTGGAACTGTATAGATCTTGAGTGCAGAGTGCTCAGTGCCATTGAATGCTCAACTGCAAGCTGAATTCAGGAACTTACCTGGTACTATTTGGTGTGGAACAAACAATGACTTGGTATAGTTCTGTAAACGCTAATGTTCTACTGTATAGAGAACGTGATGTTACTGAACGGAACTTCTGGAGCTTAAGTAGCACACTCATAAAATTGGTTGCAGACTACTCTAACTCATATGGTGAGTATAATAATAAGGTTTACATCATGTTAGCACATACCAGTTTTAGGGAAAAGTGATTTGTATACTGCATTGTGTTCAATGCTTTACTTTCTATTCAAAGCATTTTGTGATATGTATGTGTACATAACTACACAGGGTGATGTGGAACTTTGTAGATTTTGACTGCAGAGTGCTCAGTGCCATTGAATGCTCAAATGCAAGCTGAATTCAGGAACTTACATGGTACTATTTGGTGTGGAACAACCAATGACTTGGTATAGTTCTGTAAACGCTAATGTTCTACTGTATAGAGAACGTGATGCTACTGAACGGAACTTCTGGAGCTTAAGTAGCACACTCATAGAATTGGTTGCAGACTACTCTAACTCATATGGTGAGTATAATAATAAGGTTTACATCATTTTAGCACAGACCAGTTTTAGGCAAAAGAGAACTGTACACTGCATAGTGATGAATGCTTTACTTTCTATTCAATGCATTTTCTAATAATGTTTTGTACATAACTACTCAGGGTGATGTGGAACTGAATAGATATTGAATGTAGAGTGCTCATTGCCATGGAATACTCAAATGCAAGCTGAATTCTGTAACTTACATGGTACCATTTGGAGTGGAACAACCAATGACTTGGTATAGTTCGGTAAACGTTCAAGTACTACTGTGTAGAAAACGAGTTGTTACTGAAAGGAACTTCTGGAGCTGCAGTAGCACACACATAAAATTGGTTGCAGACTACTACAAATCATCTGGTGAGTATAATGAGAAGGTTTACATCATGTTAGCACATACCAGTTTTAGGGAAAAGTGAATTGTACACCGCATTGTGTTCAATGCTTTACTTTCTATTCAATGCATTTCGTGATAAGCATATGTACATAACTACTCAGGGTAATGTGGATCCTTATAGATATTGAATGTAGAGTGCACAGTGCCAAGGAATCCTGACATGCAACCTGAATTCAGTTACTTACATGGTACCATTTTGAATGGAACAGCGAACGTCTTGGTTTAGTTCTGTATACGCTAATGTACTACTGTATAGAGAACGTGATGTTACTGAACGGAACTTCTGGAGCTTAAGTAGCACACTCATATAATTGGTTGCAGACTACTCTAAATCATATGGTGAGTATAATAATAAGGTTTACATCATTTTTAGCACATACCAGTTTTAGGCAAAAGAGAACTGTACACTGCATAGTGATGAATGCTTTACTTTCTATTCAATGCATTTTCTAATAATGTTTTGTACATAACTGCTCAGGGTGATGTGGAACTGTATAGATATTGAATGTAGAGTGCTCATTGCCATGGAATACTCAAATGCAAGCTGAATTCTGTAACTTACATGGTACCATTTGGAGTGAACAACCAATGACTTGGTATAGTTCTGTAAACGTTAAAGTACTACTGTGTGGAAAACGTGTAGTTACTGAAAGGAACTTCTGGAGCTGAAGTAGCACACACATAAAATTGGTTGCAGACTACTCCAAATCATCTGGTGAGTATAATGGTAAGGTTTACATTATGTTAGCACATGCCAGTTTTAGGGAAAAGAGAACTGTACACTGCATTGTATTGAATGCTTTACTTTCTATTCAATGCATTTAGTGATAAGCATGTGTGCATAACTACTCAGGGTGATGTGGAACTGTATAGATCTTGAGTGCAGAGTGCTGAGTGCCATGGAATGCTCAAAAGCAAGCTGAATTCATGAAATTACATTGTACTATTTGGAGTGAACAACCAATGACTTGGTATAGTTCTGTAAACGTTAAAGTACTACTGTGTAGAAAACGAGTTGTTACTGAAAGGAACTTCTGCAGCTGCAGTAGCACACACATAAAATTGGTTGCAGACTACTCCAAATCATCTGGTGAGTATAATGAGAAGGTTTACATCATGTTAGCACATACCAGTTTTAGGGAAATGTGAATTGTACACTGCATTGTGTTCAATGCTTTACTTTCTATTCAATGCATTTCGTGATAAGCATATGTACATAACTACTCAGGGTAATGTGGATCCTTATAGATATTGAATGTAGAGTGCACAGTGCCAAGGAATCCTGACATGCAACCTGAATTCAGTTACTTACATGGTACCATTTTGAATGGAACAGCGAATGTCTTGGTTTAGTTCTGTAAACGCTAATGTACTACTGTATAGAGAACGTGTAGTTACTGAAAGGAACTTCTGGAGCTGAAGTAGCACACACATAAAATTGGTTGCAGACTACTCCAAATCATCTGGTGAGTATCATGATATGGTTTACATTATGTTAGCACATGCCAGTTTTAGGGAAAAGAGAACTGTACCCTGCATTGTGTTGAATGCTTTACCTTCTATTCAAAGCATTTTGTGATAAGCATGTGTACATAACTACTCAGGGTGATGTGGAACTGTATAGATCTTGAGTGCAGAGTGCTCAGTGCCATTGAATGCTCAACTGCAAGCTGAATTCAGGAACTTACCTGGTACTATTTGGTGTGGAACAAACAATGACTTGGTATAGTTCTGTAAACGCAAATGTTCTACTGTATAGAGAACGTGATGTTACTGAACGGAACTTCTGGAGCTTAAGTAGCACACTCATAGAATTGGTTGCAGACTACTCTAACTCATATGGTGAGTATAATAATAAGGTTTACATCATGTTAGCACATACCAGTTTTAGGGAAAAGTGATTTGTATACTGCATTGTGTTCAATGCTTTACTTTCTATTCAAAGCATTTTGTGATATGTATGTGTACATAACTACACAGGGTGATGTGGAACTTTGTAGATCTTGACTGCAGAGTGCTCAGTGCCATTGAATGCTCAAATGCAAGCTGAATTCAGGAACTTACATGGTACTATTTGGTGTGGAACAACCAATGACTTGGTATAGTTCTGTAAACGCTAATGTTCTACTGTATAGAGAACGTGATGCTACTGAACGGAACTTCTGGAGCTTAAGTAGCACACTCATAGAATTGGTTGCAGACTACTCTACCTCATATGGTGAGTATAATAATAAGGTTTACATCATTTTAGCAGAGACCAGTTTTAGGCAAAAGAGAACTGTACACTGCATTGTGATGAATGCTTTACTTTCTATTCAATGCATTTTCTAATAATGTTTTGTACATAACTGCTCAGGGTGATGTGGAACTGTATAGATATTGAATGTAGAGTGCTCATTGCCATGGAATACTCAAATGCAAGCTGAATTCTGTAACTTACATGGTACCATTTGGAGTGAACAACCAATGACTTGGTATAGTTCTGTAAACGTTAAAGTACTACTGTGTTGAAAACGTGTGGTTACTGAAAGGAACTTCTGGAGCTGAAGTAGCACACACATAAAATTGGTTGCAGACTTCTCCAAATCATCTGGTGAGTATAATGGTAAGGTTTACATTATGTTAGCACATGCCAGTTTTAGGGAAAAGAGAACTGTACACTGCATTGTATTGAATGCTTTACTTTCTATTCAATGCATTTAGTGATAAGCATGTGTGCATAACTACTCAGGGTGATGTGGAACTGTATAGATCTTGAGTGCAGAGTGCTGAGTGCCATGGAATGCTCAAAAGCAAGCTGAATTCATGAAATTACATGGTACTATTTGGTGTGGAACAACCAATGAATTGGTATAGTTCTGTAAACGCTAATGTTCTACTGTATAGAGAACGTGATGTTACTGAACGGAACTTCTGGAGCTTAAGTAGCACACTCAGATAATTGGTTGCAGACTACTCTATATCATATGGTGAGTATAATATTAAGGTTTACATCATGTTAGCACATACCACTTTTAGGCAAAAGAGAACTGTACACTGCTTTGTGATGAATGCTTTACTTTCTGCTCAATGCATTTTGTGATAATGTATTGTACATAACTACTCAGGGTGATGTGGAACTGAATAGATATTGAATGTAGAGTGCTCATTGCCATGGAATACTCAAATGCAAGCTGAATTCTGAAACTTACATGTTACCATTTGGAGTGGAACAACCAATGACGTGGTATAGTTCTGTAAACATTAAAGTACTACTGTGTAGAAAACGTGTTGTTACTGAAAGGAACTTCTGGAGCTGAAGTAGCACACACATAAAATTGGTTGCAGACTACTCCAAATCATATGGTGAGTGTAATGATAAGGTTTACATCTTGTTCGCACATGCCAGTTTTAGGGAAAAGAGAACTGTACACTGCATTGTGTTGAAAGCTTTACTTTTTATTCAATGCATGTTCTGATAAGCATGTGTACATAACTACTCAGGGAGATGTGGAACTGTATAGATATTTAATGTAGAGTGCTCATTGCCATGGAATACTCAAATGCAAGCTGAATTCTGTAACTTACATGGTACCATTTGGACTGGAACAACCAATGACTTGGTATAGTTCTATAAACGCTAATGTTCTACTGTGTAGAGAACGTGCTGTTACTGAACGGAATTTCTGGAGCTTAACTAGTACACTCATAGAATTGGTTGCAGACTAACTCATATGGTGAGTATAATAATACGGTATACATCATGTTAGCACATACCAGTTTTAGGGAAAAGTGATTTGTATACTGCATTGTGTTCAATGCTTTACTTTCTATTCAAAACATTTTGTGAAATGCATGTGTACATAACTACACAGGGTGATGTGGAACTGTATAGATCTTGAGTGCAGAGTGCTCAGTGCCATTGAATGCTCAAATGCAAGCTGAATTCAGGAACTTACATGGTACTATTTGGTGTGGAACAGCCAATGACTTGGTATAGTTCTGTAAACGCTAATGTTCTACTGTATAGAGAACGTGATGTTACTGAACGGAACTTCTGGAGCTTAAGTAGCACACTCATAGAATTGGTTGCAGACTACTCTAACTCATATGGTGAGTATCATAATAAGGTTTACATCATTTTAGCACATACCAGTTTTAGGCAAAAGAGAACTGTATACTGCATAGTGATGAATGCTTTACTTTCTATTCAATGCATTTTGTAATAATGTTTTGTACATAACTACTCAGGGTGATGTGGAACTGTATAGATATTGAATGTAGAGTGCTCATTGCCATGGAATACTCAAATGCAAGCTGAATTCTGTAACTTACATGGTACCATTTGGAGTGGAACAACCAATGACTTGGTATAGTTCGGTAAACGTTCAAGTACTACTGTGTAGAAAACGAGTTGTTACTGAAAGGAACTTCTGCAGCTGCAGTAGCACACACATAACATTGGTTGCAGACTACTCCAAATCATCTGGTGAGTATAATGAGAAGGTTTACATCATGTTAGCACATACCAGTTTTAGGGAAATGTGAATTGTACACTGCATTGTGTTCAATGCTTTACTTTCTATTCAATGCATTTCGTGATAAGCATATGTACATAACTACTCAGGGTAATGTGGATCCTTATAGATATTGAATGTAGAGTGCACAGTGCCAAGGAATCCTGACATGCAACCTGAATTCAGTTACTTACATGGTACCATTTTGAATGGAACAGCGAATGTCTTGGTTTAGTTCTGTAAACGCTAATGTACTACTGTATAGAGAACGTGTAGTTACTGAAAGGAACTTCTGGAGCTGAAGTAGCACACACATAAAATTGGTTGCAGACTACTCCAAATCATCTGGTGAGTATCATGATATGGTTTACATTATGTTAGCACATGCCAGTTTTAGGGAAAAGAGAACTGTACCCTGCATTGTGTTGAATGCTTTACTTTCTATTCAAAGCATTTTGTGATAAGCATGTGTACATAACTACTCAGGGTGATGTGGAACTGTATAGATCTTGAGTGCAGAGTGCTCAGTGCCATTGAATGCTCAACTGCAAGCTGAATTCAGGAACTTACCTGGTACTATTTGGTGTGGAACAAACAATGACTTGGTATAGTTCTGTAAACGCTAATGTTCTACTGTATAGAGAACGTGATGTTACTGAACGGAACTTCTGGAGCTTAAGTAGCACACTCATAAAATTGGTTGCAGACTACTCTAACTCATATGGTGAGTATAATAATAAGGTTTACATCATGTTAGCACATACCAGTTTTAGGGAAAAGTGATTTGTATACTGCATTGTGTTCAATGCTTTACTTTCTATTCAAAGCATTTTGTGATATGTATGTGTACATAACTACACAGGGTGATGTGGAACTTTGTAGATCTTGACTGCAGAGTGCTCAGTGCCATTGAATGCTCAAATGCAAGCTGAATTCAGGAACTTACATGGTACTATTTGGTGTGGAACAACCAATGACTTGGTATAGTTCTGTAAACGCTAATGTTCTACTGTATAGAGAACGTGATGCTACTGAACGGAACTTCTGGAGCTTAAGTAGCACACTCATATAATTGGTTGCAGACTACTCTAAATCATATGGTGAGTATAATAATAAGGTTTACATCATGTTAGCACATACCAGTTTTAGGCAAAAGAGAACTGTACACTGCATAGTGATGAATGCTTTACTTTCTATTCAATGCATTTTCTAATAATGTTTTGTACATAACTGCTCAGGGTGATGTGGAACTGTATAGATATTGAATGTAGAGTGCTCATTGCCATGGAATACTCAAATGCAAGCTGAATTCTGTAACTTACATGGTACCATTTGGAGTGAACAACCAATGACTTGGTATAGTTCTGTAAACGTTAAAGTACTACTGTGTGGAAAACGTGTGGTTACTGAAAGGAACTTCTGGAGCTGAAGTAGCACACACATAAAATTGGTTGCAGACTACTCCAAATCATCTGGTGAGTATAATGGTAAGGTTTACATTATGTTAGCACATGCCAGTTTTAGGGAAAAGAGAACTGTACACTGCATTGTATTGAATGCTTTACTTTCTATTCAATGCATTTAGTGATAAGCATGTGTGCATAACTACTCAGGGTGATGTGGAACTGTATAGATCTTGAGTGCAGAGTGCTGAGTGCCATGGAATGCTCAAAAGCAAGCTGAATTCATGAAATTACATTGTACTATTTGGAGTGAACAACCAATGACTTGGTATAGTTCTGTAAACGTTAAAGTACTACTGTGTAGAAAACGAGTTGTTACTGAAAGGAACTTCTGCAGCTGCAGTAGCACACACATAAAATTGGTTGCAGACTACTCCAAATCATCTGGTGAGTATAATGAGAAGGTTTACATCATGTTAGCACATACCAGTTTTAGGGAAATGTGAATTGTACACTGCATTGTGTTCAATGCTTTACTTTCTATTCAATGCATTTCGTGATAAGCATATGTACATAACTACTCAGGGTAATGTGGATCCTTATAGATATTGAATGTAGAGTGCACAGTGCCAAGGAATCCTGACATGCAACCTGAATTCAGTTACTTACATGGTACCATTTTGAATGGAACAGCGAATGTCTTGGTTTAGTTCTGTAAACGCTAATGTACTACTGTATAGAGAACGTGTAGTTACTGAAAGGAACTTCTGGAGCTGAAGTAGCACACACATAAAATTGGTTGCAGACTACTCCAAATCATCTGGTGAGTATCATGATATGGTTTACATTATGTTAGCACATGCCAGTTTTAGGGAAAAGAGAACTGTACCCTGCATTGTGTTGAATGCTTTACTTTCTATTCAAAGCATTTTGTGATAAGCATGTGTACATAACTACTCAGGGTGATGTGGAACTGTATAGATCTTGAGTGCTGAGTGCTCAGTGCCATTGAATGCTCAACTGCAAGCTGAATTCAGGAACTTACCTGGTACTATTTGGTGTGGAACAAACAATGACTTGGTATAGTTCTGTAAACGCTAATGTTCTACTGTATAGAGAACGTGATGTTACTGAACGGAACTTCTGGAGCTTAAGTAGCACACTCATAAAATTGGTTGCAGACTACTCTAACTCATATGGTGAGTATAATAATAAGGTTTACATCATTTTAGCAGAGACCAGTTTTAGGCAAAAGAGAACTGTACACTGCATTGTGATGAATGCTTTACTTTCTATTCAATGCATTTTCTAATAATGTTTTGTACATAACTGCTCAGGGTGATGTGGAACTGTATAGATATTGAATGTAGAGTGCTCATTGCCATGGAATACTCAAATGCAAGCTGAATTCTGTAACTTACATGGTACCATTTGGAGTGAACAACCAATGACTTGGTATAGTTCTGTAAACGTTAAAGTACTACTGTGTTGAAAACGTGTGGTTACTGAAAGGAACTTCTGGAGCTGAAGTAGCACACACATAAAATTGGTTGCAGACTTCTCCAAATCATCTGGTGAGTATAATGGTAAGGTTTACATTATGTTAGCACATGCCAGTTTTAGGGAAATGAGAACTGTACACTGCATTGTATTGAATGCTTTACTTTCTATTCAATGCATTTAGTGATAAGCATGTGTGCATAACTACTCAGGGTGATGTGGAACTGTATAGATCTTGAGTGCAGAGTGCTGAGTGCCATGGAATGCTCAAAAGCAAGCTGAATTCATGAAATTACATGGTACTATTTGGTGTGGAACAACCAATGAATTGGTATAGTTCTGTAAACGCTAATGATCTACTGTATAGAGAACGTGATGTTACTGAACGGAACTTCTGGAGCTTAAGTAGCACACTCAGATAATTGTTTGCAGACTACTCTATATCATATGGTATAATATTAAGGTTTACATCATGTTAGCACATACCACTTTTAGGCAAAAGAGAACTGTACACTGCTTTGTGATGAATGCTTTACTTTCTGCTCAATGCATTTTGTGATAATGTATTGTACATAACTACTCAGGGTGATGTGGAACTGAATAGATATTGAATGTAGAGTGCTCATTGCCATGGAATACTCAAATGCAAGCTGAATTCTGAAACTTACATGTTACCATTTGGAGTGGAACAACCAATGACGTGGTATAGTTCTGTAAACATTAAAGTACTACTGTGTAGAAAACGTGTTGTTACTGAAAGGAACTTCTGGAGCTGAAGTAGCACACACATAAAATTGGTTGCAGACTACTCCAAATCATATGGTGAGTATAATGATAAGGTTTACATCTTGTTCGCACATGCCAGTTTTAGGGAAAAGAGAACTGTACACTGCATTGTGTTGAAAGCTTTACTTTTTATTCAATGCATGTTCTGATAAGCATGTGTACATAACTACTCAGGGAGATGTGGAACTGTATAGATATTTAATGTAGAGTGCTCATTGCCATGGAATACTCAAATGCAAGCTGAATTCTGTAACTTACATGGTACCATTTGGACTGGAACAACCAATGACTTGGTATAGTTCTATAAACGCTAATGTTCTACTGTGTAGAGAACGTGCTGTTACTGAACGGAATTTCTGGAGCTTAACTAGTACACTCATAGAATTGGTTGCAGACTAACTCATATGGTGAGTATAATAATACGGTATACATCATGTTAGCACATACCAGTTTTAGGGAAAAGTGATTTGTATACTGCATTGTGTTCAATGCTTTACTTTCTATTCAAAACATTTTGTGATATGCATGTGTACATAACTACACAGGGTGATGTGGAACTGTATAGATCTTGAGTGCAGAGTGCTCAGTGCCATTGAATGCTCAAATGCAAGCTGAATTCAGGAACTTACATGGTACTATTTGGTGTGGAACAGCCAATGACTTGGTATAGTTCTGTAAACGCTAATGTTCTACTGTATAGAGAACGTGATGTTACTGAACGGAACTTCTGGAGCTTAAGTAGCACACTCATAGAATTGGTTGCAGACTACTCTAACTCATATGGTGAGTATCATAATAAGGTTTACATCATTTTAGCACATACCAGTTTTAGGCAAAAGAGAACTGTACACTGCATAGTGATGAATGCTTTACTTTCTATTCAATGCATTTTGTAATAACGTTTTGTACATAACTACTCAGGGTGATGTGGAACTGTATAGATATTGAATGTAGAGTGCTCATTGCCATGGAATACACAAATGCAAGCTGAATTCTGTAACTTACATGGTACCATTTGGAGTGGAACAACCAATGACTTGGTATAGTTCGGTAAACGTTCAAGTACTACTGTGTAGAAAACGAGTTGTTACTGAAAGGAACTTCTGCAGCTGCAGTAGCACACACATAAAATTGGTTGCAGACTACTCCAAATCATCTGGTGAGTATAATGAGAAGGTTTACATCATGTTAGCACATACCAGTTTTAGGGAAATGTGAATTGTACACTGCATTGTGTTCAATGCTTTACTTTCTATTCAATGCATTTCGTGATAAGCATATGTACATAACTACTCAGGGTAATGTGGATCCTTATAGATATTGAATGTAGAGTGCACAGTGCCAAGGAATCCTGACATGCAACCTGAATTCAGTTACTTACATGGTACCATTTTGAATGGAACAGCGAATGTCTTGGTTTAGTTCTGTAAACGCTAATGTACTACTGTATAGAGAACGTGTAGTTACTGAAAGGAACTTCTGGAGCTGAAGTAGCACACACATAAAATTGGTTGCAGACTACTCCAAATCATCTGGTGAGTATCATGATATGGTTTACATTATGTTAGCACATGCCAGTTTTAGGGAAAAGAGAACTGTACCCTGCATTGTGTTGAATGCTTTACTTTCTATTCAAAGCATTTTGTGATAAGCATGTGTACATAACTACTCAGGGTGATGTGGAACTGTATAGATCTTGAGTGCAGAGTGCTCAGTGCCATTGAATGCTCAACTGCAAGCTGAATTCAGGAACTTACCTGGTACTATTTGGTGTGGAACAAACAATGACTTGGTATAGTTCTGTAAACGCTAATGTTCTACTGTATAGAGAACGTGATGTTACTGAACGGAACTTCTGGAGCTTAAGTAGCACACTCATAAAATTGGTTGCAGACTACTCTAACTCATATGGTGAGTATAATAATAAGGTTTACATCATGTTAGCACATACCAGTTTTAGGGAAAAGTGATTTGTATACTGCATTGTGTTCAATGCTTTACTTTCTATTCAAAGCATTTTGTGATATGTATGTGTACATAACTACACAGGGTGATGTGGAACTTTGTAGATCTTGACTGCAGAGTGCTCAGTGCCATTGAATGCTCAAATGCAAGCTGAATTCAGGAACTTACATGGTACTATTTGGTGTGGAACAACCAATGACTTGGTATAGTTCTGTAAACGCTAATGTTCTACTGTATAGAGAACGTGATGCTACTGAACGGAACTTCTGGAGCTTAAGTAGCACACTCATAGAATTGGTTGCAGACTACTCTAACTCATATGGTGAGTATAATAATAAGGTTTACATCATTTTAGCACAGACCAGTTTTAGGCAAAAGAGAACTGTACACTGCATTGTGATGAATGCTTTACTTTCTATTCAATGCATTTTCTAATAATGTTTTGTACATAACTACTCAGGGTGATGTGGAACTGAATAGATATTGAATGTAGAGTGCTCATTGCCATGGAATACTCAAATGCAAGCTGAATTCTGTAACTTACATGGTACCATTTGGAGTGGAACAACCAATGACTTGGTATAGTTCGGTAAACGTTCAAGTACTACTGTGTAGAAAACGAGTTGTTACTGAAAGGAACTTCTGGAGCTGCAGTAGCACACACATAAAATTGGTTGCAGACTACTACAAATCATCTGGTGATTATAATGAGAAGGTTTACATCATGTTAGCACATACCAGTTTTAGGGAAAAGTGAATTGTACACCGCATTGTGTTCAATGCTTTACTTTCTATTCAATGCATTTCGTGATAAGCATATGTACATAACTACTCAGGGTAATGTGGATCCTTATAGATATTGAATGTAGAGTGCACAGTGCCAAGGAATCCTGACATGCAACCTGAATTCAGTTACTTACATGGTACCATTTTGAATGGAACAGCGAACGTCTTGGTTTAGTTCTGTAAACGCTAATGTACTACTGTATAGAGAACGTGATGTTACTGAACGGAACTTCTGGAGCTTAAGTAGCACACTCATATAATTGGTTGCAGACTACTCTAAATCATATGGTGAGTATAATAATAAGGTTTACATCATGTTAGCACATACCAGTTTTAGGCAAAAGAGAACTGTACACTGCATAGTGATGAATGCTTTACTTTCTATTTAATGCATTTTCTAATAATGTTTTGTACATAACTGCTCAGGGTGATGTGGAACTGTGTAGATATTGAATGTAGAGTGCTCATTGCCATGGAATACTCAAATGCAAGCTGAATTCTGTAACTTACATGGTACCATTTGGAGTGAACAACCAATGACTTGGTATAGTTCTGTAAACGTTAAAGTACTACTGTGTGGAAAACGTGTAGTTACTGAAAGGAACTTCTGGAGCTGAAGTAGCACACACATAAAATTGGTTGCAGACTACTCCAAATCATCTGGTGAGTATCATGATATGGTTTACATTATGTTAGCACATGCCAGTTTTAGGGAAAAGAGAACTGTACCCTGCATTGTGTTGAATGCTTTACTTTCTATTCAAAGCATTTTGTGATAAGCATGTGTACATAACTACTCAGGGTGATGTGGAACTGTGTAGATCTTGAGTGCAGAGTGCTCAGTGCCATTGAATGCTCAAATGCAAGCTGAATTCAGGAACTTACATGGTACTATTTGGTGTGGAACAAACAATGACTTGGTATAGTTCTGTAAACGCTAATGTTCTACTGTATAGAGAACGTGATGTTACTGAACGGAACTTCTGGAGCTTAAGTAGCACACTCATAGAATTGGTTGCAGACTACTCTAACTCATATGGTGAGTATAATAATAAGGTTTACATCATGTTAGCACATACCAGTTTTAGGGAAAAGTGATTTGTATACTGCATTGTGTTCAATGCTTTACTTTCATTTCAAAGCATTTTGTGATATGCATGTGTACATAACTACACAGGGTGATGTGGAACTGTAAAGATCTTGAGTGCAGAGTGCTCAGTGCCATTGAATGCTCAAATGCAAGCTGAATTCAGGAACTTACATGGTACTATTTGGTGTGGAACAACCAATGACCTGGTATAGTTCTGTAAACGCTAATGTTCTACTGTATAAAGAACGTGATGTTACTGAACGGAACTTCTGGAGCTTAAGTAGCACACTCAGATAATTGGTTGCAGACTACTCTAACTCATATGGTGAGTATGAAAATAAGGTTTACATCATTTTAGCACATACCAGTTTTAGGCAAAAGAGAACTGTACACTGCATTGTGATGAATGCTTTACTTTCTATTCAATGCATTTTCTAATAATGTTTTGTACATAACTACTCAGGGTGATGTGGAACTGTATAGATAATGAATGTAGAGTGCTCATTGCCATGGAAAACTCAAATGCAAGCTGAATTCTGTAACTTACCTGGTACTATTTGGAGTGGAACAACCAATGACTTGGTATAGTTCGGTAAACGTTCAAGTGCGACTGTGTAGAAATCGAGTTGTTACTGAAAGGAACTTCTGGAGCTGCAGTAGCACACACATAAAATTGGTTGCAGACTACTCCAAATCATCTGGTGAGTATAATGAGAAGGTTTACATCATGTTAGCACATACCAGTTTTAGGGAAAAGTGAATTGTACACTGCATTGTGTTCAATGCTTTACTTTCTATTCAATGCATTTCGTGATAAGCATATGTACATAACTACTCAGGGTAATGTGGATCCTTATAGATATTGAATGTAGAGTGCACAGTGCCAAGGAATCCTGACATGCAACCTGAATTCAGTTACTTACATGGTACCATTTTGAATGGAACAGCGAATGTCTTGGTTTAGTTCTGTAAACGCTAATGTACTACTGTATAGAGAACGTGATGTTACTGAACGGAACTTCTGGAGCTTAAGTAGCACACTCATATAATTGGTTGCAGACTACTCTAAATCATATGGTGAGTATAATAATAAGGTTTACATCTTGTTCGCACATGCCAGTTTTAGGGAAAAGAGAACTGTACACTGCATTGTATTGAATGCTTTACTTTCTATTCAATGCATTTTGTGATAAGCATGTGTACATAACTACTCAGGGTGATGTGGAACTGTATAGATCTTGAGTGCAGAGTGCTGAGTGCCATGGAATGCTCAAAAGCAAGCTGAATTCATGAAATTACATGGTACTATTTGGTGTGGAACAACAAATGAATTGGTACAGTTCTGTAAACGCTAATGTTCTACTGTATAGAGAACGTGATGTTACTGAACGGAACTTCTGGAGCTTAAGTAGCACACTCATAGAATTGGTTGCAGACTACTCTAACTCATATGGTGAGTATAATAATAAGGTTTACATCATGTTAGCACATACCAGTTTTAGGGAAAAGTGATTTGTATACTGCATTGTGTTCAATGCTTTACTTTCATTTCAAAGCATTTTGTGATATGCATGTGTACATAACTACACAGGGTGATGTGGAACTGTATAGATCTTGAGTGCAGAGTGCTCAGTGCCATTGAATGCTCAAATGCAAGCTGAATTCAGGAACTTACATGGTACTATTTGGTGTGGAACAACCAATGACTTGGTATAGTTCTGTAAACGCTAATGTTCTACTGTATAGAGAACGTGATGTTACTGAACGGAACTTCTGGAGCTTAAGTAGCACACTCAGATAATTGGTTGCAGACTACTCCAAATCATATGGTGAGTATAATAATAAGGTTTACATCATTTTAGCACATACCAGTTTTAGGCAAAAGAGAACTGTACACTGCATTGTGATGAATGCTTTACTTTCTATTCAATGCATTTTCTAATAATGTTTTGTACATAACTACTCAGGGTGATGTGGAACTGTATAGATATTGAATGTAGAGTGCTCATTGCCATTGAATACTCAAATGCAAGCTGAATTCTGTAACTTACATGGTACCATTTGGAGTGGAACAACCAATGACTTGGTATAGTTCGGTAAACGTTCAAGTACTACTGTGTAGAAAACGTGTTGTTACTGAAAGGAACTTCTGGAGCTGAAGTAGCACACACATAAAATTGGTTGCAGACTACTCCAAATCATATGGTGAGTATAATGATAAGGTTTACATCTTGTTCGCACATGCCAGTTTTAGGGAAAAGAGAACTGTACACTGCATTGTGTTGAAAGCTTTACTTTCTATTCAATGCATGTTCTGATAAGCATGTGTACATAACTACTCAGGGAGATGTGGAACTGTATAGATATTTAATGTAGAGTGCTCATTGCCATGGAATACTCAAATGCAAGCTGAATTCTGTAACTTACATGGTACCATTTGGACTGGAACAACCAATGACTTGGTATAGTTCTATAAACGCTAATGTTCTACTGTGTAGAGAACGTGCTGTTACTGAACGGAATTTCTGGAGCTTAACTAGTACACTCATAGAATTGGTTGCAGACTAACTCATATGGTGAGTATAATAATACGGTATACATCATGTTAGCACATACCAGTTTTAGGGAAAAGTGATTTGTATACTGCATTGTGTTCAATGCTTTACTTTCTATTCAATGCATTTCGTGATAAGCATATGTACATAACTACTCAGGGTAATGTGGATGCTTATAGATATTGAATGTAGAGTGCACAGTGCCAAGGAATCCTGACATGCAACCTGAATTCAGTTACTTACATGGTACCATTTTGAATGGAACAGCGAATGTCTTGGTTTAGTTCTGTAAACGCTAATGTACTACTGTATAGAGAACGTGTAGTTACTGAAAGGAACTTCTGGAGCTGAAGTAGCACACACATAAAATTGGTTGCAGACTACTCCAAATCATCTGGTGAGTATCATGATATGGTTTACATTATGTTAGCACATGCCAGTTTTAGGGAAAAGAGAACTGTACCCTGCATTGTGTTGAATGCTTTACTTTCTATTCAAAGCATTTTGTGATAAGCATGTGTACATAACTACTCAGGGTGATGTGGAACTGTATAGATCTTGAGTGCAGAGTGCTCAGTGCCATTGAATGCTCAACTGCAAGCTGAATTCAGGAACTTACCTGGTACTATTTGGTGTGGAACAAACAATGACTTGGTATAGTTCTGTAAACGCTAATGTTCTACTGTATAGAGAACGTGATGTTACTGAACGGAACTTCTGGAGCTTAAGTAGCACACTCATAAAATTGGTTGCAGACTACTCTAACTCATATGGTGAGTATAATAATAAGGTTTACATCATGTTAGCACATACCAGTTTTAGGGAAAAGTGATTTGTATACTGCATTGTGTTCAATGCTTTACTTTCTATTCAAAGCATTTTGTGATATGTATGTGTACATAACTACACAGGGTGATGTGGAACTTTGTAGATTTTGACTGCAGAGTGCTCAGTGCCATTGAATGCTCAAATGCAAGCTGAATTCAGGAACTTACATGGTACTATTTGGTGTGGAACAACCAATGACTTGGTATAGTTCTGTAAACGCTAATGTTCTACTGTATAGAGAACGTGATGCTACTGAACGGAACTTCTGGAGCTTAAGTAGCACACTCATAGAATTGGTTGCAGACTACTCTAACTCATATGGTGAGTATAATAATAAGGTTTACATCATTTTAGCACAGACCAGTTTTAGGCAAAAGAGAACTGTACACTGCATTGTGATGAATGCTTTACTTTCTATTCAATGCATTTTCTAATAATGTTTTGTACATAACTACTCAGGGTGATGTGGAACTGAATAGATATTGAATGTAGAGTGCTCATTGCCATGGAATACTCAAATGCAAGCTGAATTCTGTAACTTACATGGTACCATTTGGAGTGGAACAACCAATGACTTGGTATAGTTCGGTAAACGTTCAAGTACTACTGTGTAGAAAACGAGTTGTTACTGAAAGGAACTTCTGGAGCTGCAGTAGCACACACATAAAATTGGTTGCAGACTACTACAAATCATCTGGTGAGTATAATGAGAAGGTTTACATCATGTTAGCACATACCAGTTTTAGGGAAAAGTGAATTGTACACCGCATTGTGTTCAATGCTTTACTTTCTATTCAATGCATTTCGTGATAAGCATATGTACATAACTACTCAGGGTAATGTGGATCCTTATAGATATTGAATGTAGAGTGCACAGTGCCAAGGAATCCTGACATGCAACCTGAATTCAGTTACTTACATGGTACCATTTTGAATGGAACAGCGAACGTCTTGGTTTAGTTCTGTATACGCTAATGTACTACTGTATAGAGAACGTGATGTTACTGAACGGAACTTCTGGAGCTTAAGTAGCACACTCATATAATTGGTTGCAGACTACTCTAAATCATATGGTGAGTATAATAATAAGGTTTACATCATTTTTAGCACATACCAGTTTTAGGCAAAAGAGAACTGTACACTGCATAGTGATGAATGCTTTACTTTCTATTCAATGCATTTTCTAATAATGTTTTGTACATAACTGCTCAGGGTGATGTGGAACTGTATAGATATTGAATGTAGAGTGCTCATTGCCATGGAATACTCAAATGCAAGCTGAATTCTGTAACTTACATGGTACCATTTGGAGTGAACAACCAATGACTTGGTATAGTTCTGTAAACGTTAAAGTACTACTGTGTGGAAAACGTGTAGTTACTGAAAGGAACTTCTGGAGCTGAAGTAGCACACACATAAAATTTGTTGCAGACTACTCCAAATCATCTGGTGAGTATAATGGTAAGGTTTACATTATGTTAGCACATGCCAGTTTTAGGGAAAAGAGAACTGTACACTGCATTGTATTGAATGCTTTACTTTCTATTCAATGCATTTAGTGATAAGCATGTGTGCATAACTACTCAGGGTGATGTGGAACTGTATAGATCTTGAGTGCAGAGTGCTGAGTGCCATGGAATGCTCAAAAGCAAGCTGAATTCATGAAATTACATTGTACTATTTGGAGTGAACAACCAATGACTTGGTATAGTTCTGTAAACGTTAAAGTACTACTGTGTAGAAAACGAGTTGTTACTGAAAGGAACTTCTGCAGCTGCAGTAGCACACACATAAAATTGGTTGCAGACTACTCCAAATCATCTGGTGAGTATAATGAGAAGGTTTACATCATGTTAGCACATACCAGTTTTAGGGAAATGTGAATTGTACACTGCATTGTGTTCAATGCTTTACTTTCTATTCAATGCATTTCGTGATAAGCATATGTACATAACTACTCAGGGTAATGTGGATGCTTATAGATATTGAATGTAGAGTGCACAGTGCCAAGGAATCCTGACATGCAACCTGAATTCAGTTACTTACATGGTACCATTTTGAATGGAACAGCGAATGTCTTGGTTTAGTTCTGTAAACGCTAATGTACTACTGTATAGAGAACGTGTAGTTACTGAAAGGAACTTCTGGAGCTGAAGTAGCACACACATAAAATTGGTTGCAGACTACTCCAAATCATCTGGTGAGTATCATGATATGGTTTACATTATGTTAGCACATGCCAGTTTTAGGGAAAAGAGAACTGTACCCTGCATTGTGTTGAATGCTTTACTTTCTATTCAAAGCATTTTGTGATAAGCATGTGTACATAACTACTCAGGGTGATGTGGAACTGTATAGATCTTGAGTGCAGAGTGCTCAGTGCCATTGAATGCTCAACTGCAAGCTGAATTCAGGAACTTACCTGGTACTATTTGGTGTGGAACAAACAATGACTTGGTATAGTTCTGTAAACGCTAATGTTCTACTGTATAGAGAACGTGATGTTACTGAACGGAACTTCTGGAGCTTAAGTAGCACACTCATAAAATTGGTTGCAGACTACTCTAACTCATATGGTGAGTATAATAATAAGGTTTACATCATGTTAGCACATACCAGTTTTAGGGAAAAGTGATTTGTATACTGCATTGTGTTCAATGCTTTACTTTCTATTCAAAGCATTTTGTGATATGTATGTGTACATAACTACACAGGGTGATGTGGAACTTTGTAGATTTTGACTGCAGAGTGCTCAGTGCCATTGAATGCTCAAATGCAAGCTGAATTCAGGAACTTACATGGTACTATTTGGTGTGGAACAACCAATGACTTGGTATAGTTCTGTAAACGCTAATGTTCTACTGTATAGAGAACGTGATGCTACTGAACGGAACTTCTGGAGCTTAAGTAGCACACTCATAGAATTGGTTGCAGACTACTCTAACTCATATGGTGAGTATAATAATAAGGTTTACATCATTTTAGCACAGACCAGTTTTAGGCAAAAGAGAACTGTACACTGCATTGTGATGAATGCTTTACTTTCTATTCAATGCATTTTCTAATAATGTTTTGTACATAACTACTCAGGGTGATGTGGAACTGAATAGATATTGAATGTAGAGTGCTCATTGCCATGGAATACTCAAATGCAAGCTGAATTCTGTAACTTACATGGTACCATTTGGAGTGGAACAACCAATGACTTGGTATAGTTCGGTAAACGTTCAAGTACTACTGTGTAGAAAACGAGTTGTTACTGAAAGGAACTTCTGGAGCTGCAGTAGCACACACATAAAATTGGTTGCAGACTACTACAAATCATCTGGTGAGTATAATGAGAAGGTTTACATCATGTTAGCACATACCAGTTTTAGGGAAAAGTGAATTGTACACCGCATTGTGTTCAATGCTTTACTTTCTATTCAATGCATTTCGTGATAAGCATATGTACATAACTACTCAGGGTAATGTGGATCCTTATAGATATTGAATGTAGAGTGCACAGTGCCAAGGAATCCTGACATGCAACCTGAATTCAGTTACTTACATGGTACCATTTTGAATGGAACAGCGAACGTCTTGGTTTAGTTCTGTATACGCTAATGTACTACTGTATAGAGAACGTGATGTTACTGAACGGAACTTCTGGAGCTTAAGTAGCACACTCATATAATTGGTTGCAGACTACTCTAAATCATATGGTGAGTATAATAATAAGGTTTACATCATTTTTAGCACATACCAGTTTTAGGCAAAAGAGAACTGTACACTGCATAGTGATGAATGCTTTACTTTCTATTCAATGCATTTTCTAATAATGTTTTGTACATAACTGCTCAGGGTGATGTGGAACTGTATAGATATTGAATGTAGAGTGCTCATTGCCATGGAATACTCAAATGCAAGCTGAATTCTGTAACTTACATGGTACCATTTGGAGTGAACAACCAATGACTTGGTATAGTTCTGTAAACGTTAAAGTACTACTGTGTGGAAAACGTGTAGTTACTGAAAGGAACTTCTGGAGCTGAAGTAGCACACACATAAAATTGGTTGCAGACTACTCCAAATCATCTGGTGAGTATAATGGTAAGGTTTACATTATGTTAGCACATGCCAGTTTTAGGGAAAAGAGAACTGTACACTGCATTGTATTGAATGCTTTACTTTCTATTCAATGCATTTAGTGATAAGCATGTGTGCATAACTACTCAGGGTGATGTGGAACTGTATAGATCTTGAGTGCAGAGTGCTGAGTGCCATGGAATGCTCAAAAGCAAGCTGAATTCATGAAATTACATTGTACTATTTGGAGTGAACAACCAATGACTTGGTATAGTTCTGTAAACGTTAAAGTACTACTGTGTAGAAAACGAGTTGTTACTGAAAGGAACTTCTGCAGCTGCAGTAGCACACACATAAAATTGGTTGCAGACTACTCCAAATCATCTGGTGAGTATAATGAGAAGGTTTACATCATGTTAGCACATACCAGTTTTAGGGAAATGTGAATTGTACACTGCATTGTGTTCAATGCTTTACTTTCTATTCAATGCATTTCGTGATAAGCATATGTACATAACTACTCAGGGTAATGTGGATCCTTATAGATATTGAATGTAGAGTGCACAGTGCCAAGGAATCCTGACATGCAACCTGAATTCAGTTACTTACATGGTACCATTTTGAATGGAACAGCGAATGTCTTGGTTTAGTTCTGTAAACGCTAATGTACTACTGTATAGAGAACGTGTAGTTACTGAAAGGAACTTCTGGAGCTGAAGTAGCACACACATAAAATTGGTTGCAGACTACTCCAAATCATCTGGTGAGTATCATGATGTGGTTTACATTATGTTAGCACATGCCAGTTTTAGGGAAAAGAGAACTGTACCCTGCATTGTGTTGAATGCTTTACCTTCTATTCAAAGCATTTTGTGATAAGCATGTGTACATAACTACTCAGGGTGATGTGGAACTGTATAGATCTTGAGTGCAGAGTGCTCAGTGCCATTGAATGCTCAACTGCAAGCTGAATTCAGGAACTTACCTGGTACTATTTGGTGTGGAACAAACAATGACTTGGTATAGTTCTGTAAACGCTAATGTTCTACTGTATAGAGAACGTGATGTTACTGAACGGAACTTCTGGAGCTTAAGTAGCACACTCATAGAATTGGTTGCAGACTACTCTAACTCATATGGTGAGTATAATAATAAGGTTTACATCATGTTAGCACATACCAGTTTTAGGGAAAAGTGATTTGTATACTGCATTGTGTTCAATGCTTTACTTTCTATTCAAAGCATTTTGTGATATGTATGTGTACATAACTACACAGGGTGATGTGGAACTTTGTAGATCTTGACTGCAGAGTGCTCAGTGCCATTGAATGCTCAAATGCAAGCTGAATTCAGGAACTTACATGGTACTATTTGGTGTGGAACAACCAATGACTTGGTATAGTTCTGTAAACGCTAATGTTCTACTGTATAGAGAACGTGATGCTACTGAACGGAACTTCTGGAGCTTAAGTAGCACACTCATATAATTGGTTGCAGACTACTCTAAATCATATGGTGAGTATAATAATAAGGTTTACATCATGTTAGCACATACCAGTTTTAGGCAAAAGAGAACTGTACACTGCATAGTGATGAATGCTTTACTTTCTATTCAATGCATTTTCTAATAATGTTTTGTACATAACTGCTCAGGGTGATGTGGAACTGTATAGATATTGAATGTAGAGTGCTCATTGCCATGGAATACTCAAATGCAAGCTGAATTCTGTAACTTACATGGTACCATTTGGAGTGAACAACCAATGACTTGGTATAGTTCTGTAAACGTTAAAGTACTACTGTGTGGAAAACGTGTGGTTACTGAAAGGAACTTCTGGAGCTGAAGTAGCACACACATAAAATTGGTTGCAGACTACTCCAAATCATCTGGTGAGTATAATGGTAAGGTTTACATTATGTTAGCACATGCCAGTTTTAGGGAAAAGAGAACTGTACACTGCATTGTATTGAATGCTTTACTTTCTATTCAATGCATTTAGTGATAAGCATGTGTGCATAACTACTCAGGGTGATGTGGAACTGTATAGATCTTGAGTGCAGAGTGCTGAGTGCCATGGAATGCTCAAAAGCAAGCTGAATTCATGAAATTACATTGTACTATTTGGAGTGAACAACCAATGACTTGGTATAGTTCTGTAAACGTTAAAGTACTACTGTGTAGAAAACGAGTTGTTACTGAAAGGAACTTCTGCAGCTGCAGTAGCACACACATAAAATTGGTTGCAGACTACTCCAAATCATCTGGTGAGTATAATGAGAAGGTTTACATCATGTTAGCACATACCAGTTTTAGGGAAATGTGAATTGTACACTGCATTGTGTTCAATGCTTTACTTTCTATTCAATGCATTTCGTGATAAGCATATGTACATAACTACTCAGGGTAATGTGGATCCTTATAGATATTGAATGTAGAGTGCACAGTGCCAAGGAATCCTGACATGCAACCTGAATTCAGTTACTTACATGGTACCATTTTGAATGGAACAGCGAATGTCTTGGTTTAGTTCTGTAAACGCTAATGTACTACTGTATAGAGAACGTGTAGTTACTGAAAGGAACTTCTGGAGCTGAAGTAGCACACACATAAAATTGGTTGCAGACTACTCCAAATCATCTGGTGAGTATCATGATATGGTTTACATTATGTTAGCACATGCCAGTTTTAGGGAAAAGAGAACTGTACCCTGCATTGTGTTGAATGCTTTACTTTCTATTCAAAGCATTTTGTGATAAGCATGTGTACATAACTACTCAGGGTGATGTGGAACTGTATAGATCTTGAGTGCAGAGTGCTCAGTGCCATTGAATGCTCAACTGCAAGCTGAATTCAGGAACTTACCTGGTACTATTTGGTGTGGAACAAACAATGACTTGGTATAGTTCTGTAAACGCTAATGTTCTACTGTATAGAGAACGTGATGTTACTGAACGGAACTTCTGGAGCTTAAGTAGCACACTCATAAAATTGGTTGCAGACTACTCTAACTCATATGGTGAGTATAATAATAAGGTTTACATCATTTTAGCAGAGACCAGTTTTAGGCAAAAGAGAACTGTACACTGCATTGTGATGAATGCTTTACTTTCTATTCAATGCATTTTCTAATAATGTTTTGTACATAACTGCTCAGGGTGATGTGGAACTGTATAGATATTGAATGTAGAGTGCTCATTGCCATGGAATACTCAAATGCAAGCTGAATTCTGTAACTTACATGGTACCATTTGGAGTGAACAACCAATGACTTGGTATAGTTCTGTAAACGTTAAAGTACTACTGTGTTGAAAACGTGTGGTTACTGAAAGGAACTTCTGGAGCTGAAGTAGCACACACATAAAATTGGTTGCAGACTTCTCCAAATCATCTGGTGAGTATAATGGTAAGGTTTACATTATGTTAGCACATGCCAGTTTTAGGGAAAAGAGAACTGTACACTGCATTGTATTGAATGCTTTACTTTCTATTCAATGCATTTAGTGATAAGCATGTGTGCATAACTACTCAGGGTGATGTGGAACTGTATAGATCTTGAGTGCAGAGTGCTGAGTGCCATGGAATGCTCAAAAGCAAGCTGAATTCATGAAATTACATGGTACTATTTGGTGTGGAACAACCAATGAATTGGTATAGTTCTGTAAACGCTAATGATCTACTGTATAGAGAACGTGATGTTACTGAACGGAACTTCTGGAGCTTAAGTAGCACACTCAGATAATTGTTTGCAGACTACTCTATATCATATGGTATAATATTAAGGTTTACATCATGTTAGCACATACCACTTTTAGGCAAAAGAGAACTGTACACTGCTTTGTGATGAATGCTTTACTTTCTGCTCAATGCATTTTGTGATAATGTATTGTACATAACTACTCAGGGTGATGTGGAACTGAATAGATATTGAATGTAGAGTGCTCATTGCCATGGAATACTCAAATGCAAGCTGAATTCTGAAACTTACATGTTACCATTTGGAGTGGAACAACCAATGACGTGGTATAGTTCTGTAAACATTAAAGTACTACTGTGTAGAAAACGTGTTGTTACTGAAAGGAACTTCTGGAGCTGAAGTAGCACACACATAAAATTGGTTGCAGACTACTCCAAATCATATGGTGAGTATAATGATAAGGTTTACATCTTGTTCGCACATGCCAGTTTTAGGGAAAAGAGAACTGTACACTGCATTGTGTTGAAAGCTTTACTTTTTATTCAATGCATGTTCTGATAAGCATGTGTACATAACTACTCAGGGAGATGTGGAACTGTATAGATATTTAATGTAGAGTGCTCATTGCCATGGAATACTCAAATGCAAGCTGAATTCTGTAACTTACATGGTACCATTTGGACTGGAACAACCAATGACTTGGTATAGTTCTATAAACGCTAATGTTCTACTGTGTAGAGAACGTGCTGTTACTGAACGGAATTTCTGGAGCTTAACTAGTACACTCATAGAATTGGTTGCAGACTAACTCATATGGTGAGTATAATAATACGGTATACATCATGTTAGCACATACCAGTTTTAGGGAAAAGTGATTTGTATACTGCATTGTGTTCAATGCTTTACTTTCTATTCAAAACATTTTGTGATATGCATGTGTACATAACTACACAGGGTGATGTGGAACTGTATAGATCTTGAGTGCAGAGTGCTCAGTGCCATTGAATGCTCAAATGCAAGCTGAATTCAGGAACTTACATGGTACTATTTGGTGTGGAACAGCCAATGACTTGGTATAGTTCTGTAAACGCTAATGTTCTACTGTATAGAGAACGTGATGTTACTGAACGGAACTTCTGGAGCTTAAGTAGCACACTCATAGAATTGGTTGCAGACTACTCTAACTCATATGGTGAGTATCATAATAAGGTTTACATCATTTTAGCACATACCAGTTTTAGGCAAAAGAGAACTGTACACTGCATAGTGATGAATGCTTTACTTTCTATTCAATGCATTTTGTAATAACGTTTTGTACATAACTACTCAGGGTGATGTGGAACTGTATAGATATTGAATGTAGAGTGCTCATTGCCATGGAATACACAAATGCAAGCTGAATTCTGTAACTTACATGGTACCATTTGGAGTGGAACAACCAATGACTTGGTATAGTTCGGTAAACGTTCAAGTACTACTGTGTAGAAAACGAGTTGTTACTGAAAGGAACTTCTGCAGCTGCAGTAGCACACACATAAAATTGGTTGCAGACTACTCCAAATCATCTGGTGAGTATAATGAGAAGGTTTACATCATGTTAGCACATACCAGTTTTAGGGAAATGTGAATTGTACACTGCATTGTGTTCAATGCTTTACTTTCTATTCAATGCATTTCGTGATAAGCATATGTACATAACTACTCAGGGTAATGTGGATCCTTATAGATATTGAATGTAGAGTGCACAGTGCCAAGGAATCCTGACATGCAACCTGAATTCAGTTACTTACATGGTACCATTTTGAATGGAACAGCGAATGTCTTGGTTTAGTTCTGTAAACGCTAATGTACTACTGTATAGAGAACGTGTAGTTACTGAAAGGAACTTCTGGAGCTGAAGTAGCACACACATAAAATTGGTTGCAGACTACTCCAAATCATCTGGTGAGTATCATGATATGGTTTACATTATGTTAGCACATGCCAGTTTTAGGGAAAAGAGAACTGTACCCTGCATTGTGTTGAATGCTTTACTTTCTATTCAAAGCATTTTGTGATAAGCATGTGTACATAACTACTCAGGGTGATGTGGAACTGTATAGATCTTGAGTGCAGAGTGCTCAGTGCCATTGAATGCTCAACTGCAAGCTGAATTCAGGAACTTACCTGGTACTATTTGGTGTGGAACAAACAATGACTTGGTATAGTTCTGTAAACGCTAATGTTCTACTGTATAGAGAACGTGATGTTACTGAACGGAACTTCTGGAGCTTAAGTAGCACACTCATAAAATTGGTTGCAGACTACTCTAACTCATATGGTGAGTATAATAATAAGGTTTACATCATGTTAGCACATACCAGTTTTAGGGAAAAGTGATTTGTATACTGCATTGTGTTCAATGCTTTACTTTCTATTCAAAGCATTTTGTGATATGTATGTGTACATAACTACACAGGGTGATGTGGAACTTTGTAGATCTTGACTGCAGAGTGCTCAGTGCCATTGAATGCTCAAATGCAAGCTGAATTCAGGAACTTACATGGTACTATTTGGTGTGGAACAACCAATGACTTGGTATAGTTCTGTAAACGCTAATGTTCTACTGTATAGAGAACGTGATGCTACTGAACGGAACTTCTGGAGCTTAAGTAGCACACTCATAGAATTGGTTGCAGACTACTCTAACTCATATGGTGAGTATAATAATAAGGTTTACATCATTTTAGCACAGACCAGTTTTAGGCAAAAGAGAACTGTACACTGCATTGTGATGAATGCTTTACTTTCTATTCAATGCATTTTCTAATAATGTTTTGTACATAACTACTCAGGGTGATGTGGAACTGAATAGATATTGAATGTAGAGTGCTCATTGCCATGGAATACTCAAATGCAAGCTGAATTCTGTAACTTACATGGTACCATTTGGAGTGGAACAACCAATGACTTGGTATAGTTCGGTAAACGTTCAAGTACTACTGTGTAGAAAACGAGTTGTTACTGAAAGGAACTTCTGGAGCTGCAGTAGCACACACATAAAATTGGTTGCAGACTACTACAAATCATCTGGTGATTATAATGAGAAGGTTTACATCATGTTAGCACATACCAGTTTTAGGGAAAAGTGAATTGTACACCGCATTGTGTTCAATGCTTTACTTTCTATTCAATGCATTTCGTGATAAGCATATGTACATAACTACTCAGGGTAATGTGGATCCTTATAGATATTGAATGTAGAGTGCACAGTGCCAAGGAATCCTGACATGCAACCTGAATTCAGTTACTTACATGGTACCATTTTGAATGGAACAGCGAACGTCTTGGTTTAGTTCTGTAAACGCTAATGTACTACTGTATAGAGAACGTGATGTTACTGAACGGAACTTCTGGAGCTTAAGTAGCACACTCATATAATTGGTTGCAGACTACTCTAAATCATATGGTGAGTATAATAATAAGGTTTACATCATGTTAGCACATACCAGTTTTAGGCAAAAGAGAACTGTACACTGCATAGTGATGAATGCTTTACTTTCTATTCAATGCATTTTCTAATAATGTTTTGTACATAACTGCTCAGGGTGATGTGGAACTGTATAGATATTGAATGTAGAGTGCTCATTGCCATGGAATACTCAAATGCAAGCTGAATTCTGTAACTTACATGGTACCATTTGGAGTGAACAACCAATGACTTGGTATAGTTCTGTAAACGTTAAAGTACTACTGTGTGGAAAACGTGTAGTTACTGAAAGGAACTTCTGGAGCTGAAGTAGCACACACATAAAATTGGTTGCAGACTACTCCAAATCATCTGGTGAGTATCATGATATGGTTTACATCATGTTAGCACATACCAGTTTTAGGGAAAAGTGATTTGTATACTGCATTGTGTTCAATCCCTTACTTTCATTTCAAAGCATTTTGTGATATGCATGTGTACATAACTACACAGGGTGATGTGGAACTGTATAGATCTTGAGTGCAGAGTGCTCAGTGCCATTGCATGCTCAAATGCAAGCTGAATTCAGGAACCTACATGGTACTATTTGGTGTGGAACAACCAATGACTTGGTATAGTTCGGTAAACGTTAAAGTACTACTGTGTTGAAAACGTGTGGTTACTGAAAGGACCTTCTGGAGCTGAAGTAGCACACACATAAAATTGGTTGCAGACTACTCCAAATCATCTGGTGAGTATAATGGTAAGGTTTACATTATGTTAGCACATGCCAGTTTTAGGGAAAAGAGAACTGTACACTGCATTGTGTTCAATGCTTTACTTTCTATTCAAAGCATTTTGTGATATGTATGTGTACATAACTACACAGGGTGATGTGGAACTTTGTAGATCTTGACTGCAGAGTGCTCAGTGCCATTGAATGCTCAAATGCAAGCTGAATTCAGGAACTTACATGG
Source organism: Hypanus sabinus (assembly GCF_030144855.1). Lineage (NCBI taxonomy): Eukaryota > Metazoa > Chordata > Chondrichthyes > Myliobatiformes > Dasyatidae > Hypanus > Hypanus sabinus. The sequence goes on along the minus strand of NW_026779501.1, from coordinate 5,452 downwards.
TACTATTTGGTGTGGAACAACCAATGACTTGGTATAGTTCTGTAAACGCTAATGTTCTACTGTATAGAGAACGTGATGCTACTGAACGGAACTTCTGGAGCTTAAGTAGCACACTCATAGAATTGGTTGCAGACTACTCTAACTCATATGGTGAGTATAATAATAAGGTTTACATCATTTTAGCAGAGACCAGTTTTAGGCAAAAGAGAACTGTACACTGCATTGTGATGAATGCTTTACTTTCTATTCAATGCATTTTCTAATAATGTTTTGTACATAACTGCTCAGGGTGATGTGGAACTGTATAGATATTGAATGTAGAGTGCTCATTGCCATGGAATACTCAAATGCAAGCTGAATTCTGTAACTTACATGGTACCATTTGGAGTGAACAACCAATGACTTGGTATAGTTCTGTAAACGTTAAAGTACTACTGTGTTGAAAACGTGTGGTTACTGAAAGGAACTTCTGGAGCTGAAGTAGCACACACATAAAATTGGTTGCAGACTTCTCCAAATCATCTGGTGAGTATAATGGTAAGGTTTACATTATGTTAGCACATGCCAGTTTTAGGGAAAAGAGAACTGTACACTGCATTGTATTGAATGCTTTACTTTCTATTCAATGCATTTAGTGATAAGCATGTGTGCATAACTACTCAGGGTGATGTGGAACTGTATAGATCTTGAGTGCAGAGTGCTGAGTGCCATGGAATGCTCAAAAGCAAGCTGAATTCATGAAATTACATGGTACTATTTGGTGTGGAACAACCAATGAATTGGTATAGTTCTGTAAACGCTAATGTTCTACTGTATAGAGAACGTGATGTTACTGAACGGAACTTCTGGAGCTTAAGTAGCACACTCAGATAATTGTTTGCAGACTACTCTATATCATATGGTATAATATTAAGGTTTACATCATGTTAGCACATACCACTTTTAGGCAAAAGAGAACTGTACACTGCTTTGTGATGAATGCTTTACTTTCTGCTCAATGCATTTTGTGATAATGTATTGTACATAACTACTCAGGGTGATGTGGAACTGAATAGATATTGAATGTAGAGTGCTCATTGCCATGGAATACTCAAATGCAAGCTGAATTCTGAAACTTACATGTTACCATTTGGAGTGGAACAACCAATGACGTGGTATAGTTCTGTAAACATTAAAGTACTACTGTGTAGAAAACGTGTTGTTACTGAAAGGAACTTCTGGAGCTGAAGTAGCACACACATAAAATTGGTTGCAGACTACTCCAAATCATATGGTGAGTATAATGATAAGGTTTACATCTTGTTCGCACATGCCAGTTTTAGGGAAAAGAGAACTGTACACTGCATTGTGTTGAAAGCTTTACTTTTTATTCAATGCATGTTCTGATAAGCATGTGTACATAACTACTCAGGGAGATGTGGAACTGTATAGATATTTAATGTAGAGTGCTCATTGCCATGGAATACTCAAATGCAAGCTGAATTCTGTAACTTACATGGTACCATTTGGACTGGAACAACCAATGACTTGGTATAGTTCTATAAACGCTAATGTTCTGCTGTGTAGAGAACGTGCTGTTACTGAACGGAATTTCTGGAGCTTAACTAGTACACTCATAGAATTGGTTGCAGACTACTCTAACTCATATGGTGAGTATCATAATAAGGTTTACATCATTTTAGCACATACTAGTTTTAGGCAAAAGAGAACTGTACACTGCATAGTGATGAATGCTTTACTTTCTATTCAATGCATTTTGTAATAATGTTTTGTACATAACTACTCAGGGTGATGTGGAACTGTATAGATATTGAATGTAGAGTGCTCATTGCCATGGAATACTCAAATGCAAGCTGAATTCTGTAACTTACATGGTACCATTTGGAGTGGAACAACCAATGACTTGGTATAGTTCGGTAAACGTTCAAGTACTACTGTGTAGAAAACGAGTTGTTACTGAAAGGAACTTCTGCAGCTGCAGTAGCACACACATAAAATTGGTTGCAGACTACTCCAAATCATCTGGTGAGTATAATGAGAAGGTTTACATCATGTTAGCACATACCAGTTTTAGGGAAAAGTGAATTGTACACCGCATTGTGTTCAAAGCTTTACTTTTTATTCAATGCATTTCGTGATAAGCATATGTACATAACTACTCAGGGTAATGTGGATCCTTATAGATATTGAATGTAGAGTGCACAGTGCCAAGGAATCCTGACATGCAACCTGAATTCAGTTACTTACATGGTACCATTTTGAATGGAACACCGAACGTCTTGGTTTAGTTCTGTAAACGCTAATGTACTACTGTATAGAGAACGTGATGTTACTGAACGGAACTTCTGGAGCTTAAGTAGCACACTCATATAATTGGTTGCAGACTACTCTAAATCATATGGTGAGTATAATAATAAGGTTTACATCATGTTAGCACATACCAGTTTTAGGCAAAAGAGAACTGTACACTGCATAGTGATGAATGCTTTACTTTCTATTCAATGCATTTTCTAATAATGTTTTGTACATAACTGCTCAGGGTGATGTGGAACTGTATAGATATTGAATGTAGAGTGCTCATTGCCATGGAATACTCAAATGCAAGCTGAATTCTGTAACTTACATGGTACCATTTGGAGTGAACAACCAATGACTTGGTATAGTTCTGTAAACGTTAAAGTACTACTGTGTGGAAAACGTGTAGTCACTGAAAGGAACTTCTGGAGCTGAAGTAGCACACACATAAAATTGGTTGCAGACTACTCCAAATCATCTGGTGAGTATCATGATATGGTTTACATCATGTTAGCACATACCAGTTTTAGGGAAAAGTGATTTGTATACTGCATTGTGTTCAATCCCTTACTTACATTTCAAAGCATTTTGTGATATGCATGTGTACATAACTACACAGGGTGATGTGGAACTGTATAGATCTTGATTGCAGAGTGCTCAGTGCCATTGCATGCTCAAATGCAAGCTGAATTCAGGAACCTACATGGTACTATTTGGTGTGGAACAACCAATGACTTGGTATAGTTCGGTAAACGTTAAAGTACTACTGTGTTGAAAACGTGTGGTTACTGAAAGGACCTTCTGGAGCTGAAGTAGCACACACATAAAATTGGTTGCAGACTACTCCAAATCATCTGGTGAGTATAATGGTAAGGTTTACATTATGTTAGCACATGCCAGTTTTAGGGAAAAGAGAACTGTACACTGCTTTGTGTTCAATGCTTTACTTTCTATTCAAAGCATTTTGTGATATGTATGTGTACATAACTACACAGGGTGATGTGGAACTTTGTAGATCTTGACTGCAGAGTGCTCAGTGCCATTGAATGCTCAAATGCAAGCTGAATTCAGAAACTTACATGGTACTATTTGGTGTGGAACAACCAATGACTTGGTATAGTTCTGTAAACGCTAATGTTCTACTGTATAGAGAACGTGATGCTACTGAACGGAACTTCTGGAGCTTAAGTAGCACACTCATAGAATTGGTTGCAGACTACTCTAACTCATATGGTGAGTATAATAATAAGGTTTACATCATTTTAGCAGAGACCAGTTTTAGGCAAAAGAGAACTGTACACTGCATTGTGATGAATGCTTTACTTTCTATTCAATGCATTTTCTAATAATGTTTTGTACATAACTGCTCAGGGTGATGTGGAACTGTATAGATATTGAATGTAGAGTGCTCATTGCCATGGAATACTCAAATGCAAGCTGAATTCTGTAACTTACATGGTACCATTTGGAGTGAACAACCAATGACTTGGTATAGTTCTGTAAACGTTAAAGTACTACTGTGTTGAAAACGTGTGGTTACTGAAAGGAACTTCTGGAGCTGAAGTAGCACACACATAAAATTGGTTGCAGACTTCTCCAAATCATCTGGTGAGTATAATGGTAAGGTTTACATTATGTTAGCACATGCCAGTTTTAGGGAAAAGAGAACTGTACACTGCATTGTATTGAATGCTTTACTTTCTATTCAATGCATTTAGTGATAAGCATGTGTGCATAACTACTCAGGGTGATGTGGAACTGTATAGATCTTGAGTGCAGAGTGCTGAGTGCCATGGAATGCTCAAAAGCAAGCTGAATTCATGAAATTACATGGTACTATTTGGTGTGGAACAACCAATGAATTGGTATAGTTCTGTAAACGCTAATGTTCTACTGTATAGAGAACGTGATGTTACTGAACGGAACTTCTGGAGCTTAAGTAGCACACTCAGATAATTGGTTGCAGACTACTCTAAATCATATGGTGAGTATAATATTAAGGTTTACATCATGTTAGCACATACCTGTTTTAGGCAAAAGAGAACTGTACACTGCTTTGTGATGAATGCTTTACTTTCTGTTCAATGCATTTTGTGATAATGTAATGTACATAACTACTCAGGGTGATGTGGAACTGAATAGATATTGAATGTAGAGTGCTCAGTGCAATGGAATGCTCAAATGCAAGCTGAATTCAGGAACTTACATGGTACTATTTGGTGTGGAACAACCAATGACTTGGTATAGTTCTGTAAACGCTAATGTTCTACTGTATAGAGAACGTGATGTTACTGAACGGAACTTCTGGAGCTGAAGTAGCACACACATAAAATTGGTTGCAGACGACTCCAAATGTTATCGTGAGCATAATAATAAGGTTTACATCATCTTAGCACATACCAGTTTTAGGGAAAAGAGAACTGTACACTGCATTGTGTTGAAAGCTTTACTTTCTATTCAATGCATGTTCTGATAAGCATGTGTACATAACTACTCAGGGAGATGTGGAACTGTATAGATCTTCAGTGCAGAGTGCTCAGTGCCATGGAATGCTCAAATGCAAGTTGAATTCAGGAACTTACATGGTAATATTTCGTGTGGAACAACCAATGACTTGGTATAGTTCTGTAAACGCTAATGTTCTACTTTATAGATAACGTGATGTTACTGAAAGGAACTTCTGGAGCTGAAGTAGCACACACATAAAATTGGTTGCAGACTACTCCAAATCATATGGTGAGTATAATGATAAGGTTTACATCATGTTAGCACATACCAGTTTTAGTTAAAAGAGAACTGTACACTGCATTGTGTTGAATGCTTTACTTTCTATTCAATGCATTTTGTGATAAGCATGTGTACATAACTACTCAGGGTGATGTGGAACTGTATAGATCTTGAGTGCAGAGTGCTCAGTGCCATGGAATGCTCAAATGCAAGCTGAATTCAGGAACTTACATGGTACTATTTGGTGTGGAACAACCAATGACTTGGTATAGTTCTGTAAACGCTAATGTTCTACTGTATAGAGAACGTGATGTTACTGAACGGAACTTCTGGAGCTGAAGTAGCACACACATAAAATTGGTTGCAGACGACTCCAAATGTTATCGTGAGCATAATGATAAGGTTTACATCATCTTAGCACATACCAGTT
>NW_026779500.1:0-97000 GCF_030144855.1 Hypanus sabinus | reverse complement strand
GAAAAAGACTCAGAAGCCCTTACAATCTACTCCCACACTGTCGTTTTGCTCTTGTTCATCCTGCAGGTGTTGCAGGCTGTAACGATACATTTTCGGTGTTTCTTTCTCCACTGAGCTTGCTTCAGTAATTGCCACGAGCATCGGAAACTGTTTGGTTGCAGCACGCACTACAAGGGATTTGAGACAAGGAAGAAAACAGCACAGCACAAGCGCACAGCTCAACAATACAATACCGACAGTTACTGCTATTTTAGTCAGCCATGCTCCCCATCCTCCGAGTCTACTTTCCAACCAGTCAAATAACTGATGTCCGAACCCTGAATTCTGTTTGACCTCCATCAGCAGATTCTTTAATTTATTCATTGCTCTGGTGAAAGAACCTTCTGGGCTCGTATTGTTCGGTTTGAAAGTGCAGCATTGTTCTCCAAACATTACACACACACACCCTTTTACTGCCAAAAGCCAATCCAGTACCTATCTGTTTTGCCACGCCATCCTGCTAGTTGCATCTAGCTGCTGCCCTAAGGCCTCCAGTGCATCATCGGTGTAGTTGATGAACCTCTGCTGATTGTAGTATATATAGTTTATCCATTCAACATTTTTGCTTACCCCTATCACAGGTATGATAGCTTCCCAGTGAGCATCTCATGCGGTACTAGGCATGTCATTCGATTAGTTTACATGCGGTAACTCACCAATGCTAACGGTAAAGCATCGACCCAATTAAGTATAGTGTCTGCACAAATTTTGTTTAGTTTGGCTTTCAGGGTTCCATTAATTCTCTCTACCATGCCCTGCGACTGAGGGTGGTATACACATCCAAATCTTTGCTTTATCCTCAGCGCCTGTTGTACCAGTTTGACCACTTTCTGGATAAAAGCTGAACCATTGTCTGAGCTAACTTCTGTAGGTATTCCAAACCTTGGGATCACTTCATTTGTCAGAAATTTTACCACTGTCTTTGCCCCTTGATCTCTTGAAGGTATCGCCTCCACCCATCTGCTAAATCGATCAATTACTACCAGCATGTATCTTTTCCCTCTCACTGTCTTTATCATGTGTCAGAAACACACTGAGTCTCAGCAATTTGCAGAACGGTAAACTTTATTTTTCGAGTCTGCAGAGTCGGACCCAACCAGCTCCTGCTAGATTGAGTGCCGAATTACACTTTGCACAGTTTTTTATACCCTACTTGTTTACGACTTTGTGAGTTGCACCCATGTGAGGTGCAGACATTCTTCCTTAATCTCATTACAAAATTACAAATGTGATTACCCTTTGGCCCACTTATCAGCCTCAGCGCATTAACACCGTTATTGTTCAACCGTTAAGCATGTCTTCCCGTTACCCGTATCGCTTCTTTAATCAGCAAGCTATTGTTTCATCCTGATTTTGCAAATTGGTTTATACGTTGCCCTGCAAGTTGCTTTGCACGTTCTTTCTGTGTCAGCACATTCTAAATGGACTCCTTAAGTACCGTCTTTAATTTAATCATTTCTCTCATCATGTCTACGTAATCGATCACTAGATGTTTAAATGGTCCTTCAGGTACAGGAATGTGACCTATTGGGGTTGTAATTCCCTTCCGAACATTATTCTGTGCACACACCTGGCACTGTGACAAGACAAAGTCCACTGAAGCCTGTAAATAAGTTGACCAAAAACCATCCTTCTTTATTTTCTTTATCACTTCCCCCCTTGTACAATGGTCCATCCCATGCACTTCTGAAATCCGAATAGTCAGTGGAGGGGTGGGCGCTACCAACAAACCGTCTTCCGTGCTCCACAAGCCTTCCGAGTTCTGCTTGGCCCCCCTTCGTGCCTCCACATTGTCTGTTCTGCCAAAGTTGCCTTACCTTGTATTTCAATTAGGTCCTCTGCCTCAGGTTCTGGAGTTAGGCTTACCTGGGGGACACTGACAGCTGACATACACCCAGACGCTTTTCTGGCTGCCTCGTCCGCAGCTTGATTTCCCTTTGTTATTGTCAGAAACACACTGAGTCTCAGCAATTTGCAGAACGGTAAACTTTATTTTTCGAGTCTGCAGAGTCGGACCCAACCAGCTCCTGCTAGATTGAGTGCCGAATTACACTTTGCACAGTTTTTTTATACCCTAGTTGTTTACGACTTTGTGAGTTGCACCCATGTGAGGTGCAGACATTCTTCCTTAATCTCATTACAAAATTACAAATGTGACTACCCTTTGGCCCACTTATCAGCCTCAGCGCATTAACACCGTTATTGTTCAACCGTTAAGCATGTCTTCCCGTTACCTGTATCGCTTCTTTAATCAGCAAGCTATTGTTTCATCCTGATTTTGCAAATTGGTTTATACGTTGCCCTGCAAGTTGCTTTGCACGTTCTTTCTGTGTCAGCACATTCTAAATGGACTCCTTAAGAATCATTTCTCTCAATCCACCCTTTTTCTTTTTAGAATGTGCTATCAGTTGGGCTTTTGCCACGGGTTTACATAGGCTTCTTCCTCTAGCTCTATTTCCCTTTGTAGGAGTACCTGAACAGGATCAGCTGGGGCACCTGGTTGCATGACTTGTCTTGCCACCCGAGCTACTAGCTCCCGCAAGCAGGGGATCAGACATGGTAGCAGAAGGAGGACCATCAATCCCCCTCCTATAACCCCTAAAGCGGTTCGCCACCAGCCTCCTGTCAACCATCCGTCCAGCCAGTCCCAATACCCCAGCGGCTTCCAGGTCTGTACCGGCACGTGGGCCAGTTTCCTTATTTTATCTGATATTTTTTGAACCACCTTTCCGTTGTCATCTATCTTTAAGCAGCAGTTGGTTAGATTAAACTTTCCACATACTCCTCCTTTTTGTTGTAGTCATAACATTTCTCGTTTACATGCGAGTGTGATACAAAGGACCCTGGAAAAACCGTCATGCCCACCCTTACCGTCGTCCTGCACTTATCACATCCCCCTTCAGCGCTTCTCAACAATAGCAGTATATACATTACAGTCCCAAAGTTCATTCTGTCCGTCTTTTGAGCTTTAGCACCATCGGGTCTTCTCCCTGGACGCAAGTCCATTCTGCACCTTCTTCGGGCTTTACGGGTCCCTTGATTCTCGCGGCGTGGGTCCACCCTTTTTCTTTTGTCCTTACTGCGGCTTCGGTGGTCAGTAGCACCTGGAATGGGCCTTCCCACTGCGGCTGTAACTTCTCTGGCTTCCAAGTCTTAATCAGGACCCAGTCACCGGGCTGAGTTCGGTGGAGTGCGAAGTCCAGAGGTGGGGTTTGTGCGAGTAACCCCTTCCTGCGCAATTCTGCAAAAGAACGAGATAGTGCCTGTAAATAGTCCCTTACAAAGACATCTCCCCCTTGCAGGGAAGGATAGCCCTCCACCTTGTTCCAATATGGAAGGCCAAACAACATTTCATAAGGGGATACTCCTATATCTTTTCGAGGAGCCGTGCGGATTCTTAGTAGGGCCAGGGGTAGACACTTGGTCCAGGGTAGCTTGGTTTCCATCATTAGTTTTGTCAATTGCGTCTTCAAAGTACTGTTCATCCTCTCAACTCTTCCTGAGCTCTGAGGGTGCCAGGGGGTGTGCAGCTTCCACTGGATTCCTAAGGCGTCACAGATTAGCTGGTGTGTTTTTGAGGCAAAGTGTGTTCCCCTATCTGAATCAATAGACCCCATTATTCCATATCTTGGGACTATATTTTCTAATAGGATCCGTGCCACTGTAGGGGCGTCCGCTTTAGTGGTTGGGAATGCTTCCACCCACCGAGTGAAGTGATCCACAATTACTAACAGGTACTTCCATCTCTGAACTTGTGGTAGTTCCGTAAAGTCTATTTGGATCCGATGGAACGGTCGGACGGCTAGTGTTTGTCCCCCCTTATGGGTGGCACGCATCATTTTCTTGATTACCTTTTGGCAGGTGTAACAGCCCCACACCTCCTGTTGAGCTAGTGTGAATATCGCTTTACAAACATAGTCCCTTAGGATAGTGTCGCACATAGCTTGCACTCCCCAATGGCTTTGTTGGTGTAGTTGTTGCAGTATATGACGAGTTACTTCCTTATTCAGTACTTGCCGTCCGTCGGGGGTCTTCCACTCGCCTTCTGATGTTTGTCGGGCTCCCCTATTGATTCCCCGTATAAGAACTGTGCCGGGTTACAACTATTGTTCCTTTCAAAGCTTACATCATCCCCGACCATCAGAATGGTTTCGTATTTCAGTATGCGAGAGTCCGTCAACCACCGCTGAGCTTTTTGGGCTAAGAGGGTGCTAACGGAGTGCGGGGTATACACCGTCATTCTTCCCCCAAAGGTTAATTTCCGTGCTTCTTCTACTAGTACGGCTGCTGCCGCTACGGCTTGTATGCACGTCGGCCATCCCCGGGATACCGGGTCTAACATTTTTGATAAAAAGGCCACAGGTTGCCGCTTTCCTCCTTTTTCTTGGGTTAGTACTCCTAACGCAGTTCCTTCATTGTTTGTTGCATACAGCTGAAAGGGCTTTTCCAGTGCTGGCAGTGTTAATACCGGGGCCCGAATTAGTTGCCCTTTTATTTTCCTGAACTTCTGTTCTTCTTCTTCGGTCCAGCTGATTATTCCCCGGTCTTCCTTTGCCAATTTGTCGTACATAAACTTCACCAGGGAGGTATAATTCTCTATCCAAATCCGGCAATAGCCCACTAAGCCCAGAAATTGTCTTATTTCCTTCTTTGTCCTGGGAAGCGGTATTTTAGTTATTCCCGCTATTCTTTCTGGGGTTATTTGGCGGTGCCCTTTACTGACTCTGTGTCCGAGATATGTTATTTCCTTCTCGACAAATTGCAGTTTCTTCTTGGACACCCGCAATCCTTTTTCTCCTAGGTAATTCAGGAGTCTTATAGTATCGTCTCGCACTACCTCCTCTGCTGGTCCCGATAGTAGTAGGTCATCGACATACTGTAATAGTTGGTTCTTTTCGGTACAATGGAATCCAGCCAATACTTGCTCCAGTACCTGTTCGAATAGGTTTGGGGACTCCGTGAACCCTTGGGGCAAGACGGTCCACCGGAGTTGCTTCTTCCGCCCAGTGAATGGATTTTCCCATTCAAATGCGAACATATCTCGGCTACCTTCCTCCAACGGGCAACTCCAAAAGGCATCTTTTAGATCTATCACACTGAACCATTCATGTTCAGGAGGTATTTTGCTCATTAATGTATAGGGGTTAGGCACTACCGGGTATCGTGTTTGGACTACCGCATTTAAGCCTCTCAGATCTTGAACCATTCGATACGTGCCGTCGGGCTTTCGGACCGGTAGGATGGGGGTATTAAAGGGTGACATACATTCTTCCAGGAGTCCATCTGATACTAATGTCTCAATTACAGGTTGTAATCGTTGTAATCCCCTCCTCCCTTCCATGGCAATGGGATATTGCCGTCTTCTCACCGGGCGGCTGTTTGGCAACAGGGTGATTTTCAGTGGGGTGATGTCCAGGCCGCCCCGATTACCTTCTTGATACCAGACACTGGCCTTTATTTCCTGATCATCCTTTTCAGTCATTACGAACAGTTTCACCTGAATTTCACCTTGATATGGCACCGTCCCGATCCCTAGCAGTGCCTGCAAATCTCTTCCCAATAAGTTGAATCCGGCTGACGGAAGTAATAACACATCCTGGATACCTTCCCGGTCGTCGCATTTTATCTGTACATCTTCTATTATTGGGACCTGCATAGTTTTTCCTCCTATTCCGGAAACCCCAATGGTTTTGGTCCCAATCTTGGTTCCCGGAGGGGCTTGGATTATACTAGTTCTTTCAGCTCCTGAGTCGACCATGAAGGTTACTTCTGACCCTTGAGGACCTAATTTTAAATTTACCAGGGGTTCCTGCTTGTATCTCGTCCCCAAGGGTTGGGACCCCTGACACCCCTATTCTTCTTCCATGAGGGCATAAGCTTGGACTTCTTTTCGATATCTTGGGCACTCCCTCTTAAAGTGGCCTTCCTTGCTTTTGCTTTTTCCCTAACATCCCTCTCTTCCCTCTCCGGGTCTATTTCTTCTGTTTTTTCACTTTCTTCACGCCCTCCCTCTGCTCCCGCAAGGGGCGCAGAAGGCTGGACATAGGGAGGGGGTAAATGATCGAGTGGGTCCCACTTCCGCTCCCCTTTAATGCCCAATTTAAAACTCTTTGTTGTTACTCCTGGCCAGGGAGCCCAACAAAAAGCATAAGCAATTTCTTCCGGTTTTACATTTGGTTTTGAATTAACGTAAATGTTTAAGGTTTGTCGTACCCAATCCTCCTCAGACCCAAGCCGCGGCCACCAGACCGCAGGTTTTTCTATCGGCCGTTTCGACCAAATTAAACAGTACTGTATCATTTTTTTCTTTTGTTTCCCTTTTAGTCTTCCACATCCCCAATTCTCAAACATTCTACCGAGGGGGCTATCAGGAGGAACCCCCGGGTATGGTCCCGGTCTTCTCCGTCTCCTCTTTCTTTTTAGAGCCACCCCCTCCCATCTTATTCCGCTCTTACTTAATCAGGAGGACCCCCGGGTAGCGATCCCGGTCTTCTCCGTCCTTACTTATTCCCGCACCTTTCTACTATAATAGTAGGCACTTACCCGGTGCGTCCTGGGGACTTCCAGTACCAGGTACTGTCCCCTTCTCCCCGTTTACCGCTCTGCGCTGTCCGGATATCACTCGCTCAAGCCGCGTTGGAGCGACGAGCAAGGAGTCAGGGACCGCCAAACTCGGCGGGGTGCACCGTCTCCGATGTCCTTCCTCGTGTCCACCGCGGCCGGAGTGTGGATCCCGGACGAGCCCCCACGTTGTCAGAAACACACTGAGTCTCAGCAATTTGCAGAACGGTAAACTTTATTTTTCGAGTCTGCAGAGTCGGACCCAACCAGCTCCTGCTAGATTGAGTGCCGAATTACACTTTGCACAGTTTTTTTATACCCTAGTTGTTTACGACTTTGTGAGTTGCACCCATGTGAGGTGCAGACATTCTTCCTTAATCTCATTACAAAATTACAAATGTGACTACCCTTTGGCCCACTTATCAGCCTCAGCGCATTAACACCGTTATTGTTCAACCGTTAAGCATGTCTTCCCGTTACCTGTATCGCTTCTTTAATCAGCAAGCTATTGTTTCATCCTGATTTTGCAAATTGGTTTATACGTTGCCCTGCAAGTTGCTTTGCACGTTCTTTCTGTGTCAGCACATTCTAAATGGACTCCTTAAGAATCATTTCTCTCAGTTATTACATCATTTCCCTTTTTATGTGCCTGGCATTTTACTATAGCCAATGCTTTAGGTTTCATTATGGCCTTTATTAAGTCTAGAATTTGCTGACAATGTTGTATGGGATCTCCATTACTTTTATTTAAAACCTCTCTGCTTCCACACTGCCCCGAACAAATGGCATACTCCATGGGCATATGCCGAATCAGTATAGATGTCTACTTTCTCACCTTCCATCATTTCACACGCAGCTGCCAGGGCTTTGATTTCAGTTAGTTGGGCGGAACACGTTTGAGGACAGGACTCCATCCTAATAATCTTATAGCTCGACTGATCCTGCTGCACGACTGAGAACCCTGCATGATTTCCATCATAATCCCTATAACAAGAGCCATCTACGAACAGAAACTTTTTATCTGCATCCTCTAGTGGTTCTGACCGTAAATCTGCTCTCAATTTGGCAAATGCCATCGTCTTCCCTACACAATCATGGGGTTCTCCTTCACAGCCCAGAGGGACAAAATCGGCTATATTACTGGTAGTGTATCTCTGTATAGTTATATCTAGAAATGTCAATAGCATCTGATACGCTGCTATCCTGGCTGGCGTCAGCACAAATTTCCCTCCTTCCACCAACTCTACTACTTTATGGTGTGTGTACATGGGATAGCCCAGGGTTACAGATGACGCCTTTTCATATGCATAGTACAGCACCGCCAATCCCTGATAACAGGGTGGATACCCCTGAGCCACCTCATCTAGTCTCGTACTGTATGCTATCGGCTCCTTTGCTTTTCCTGTGCCTGTCTCATGAGTCTCTTCTGCCCCCTACTGCGGACTCCCAGTTTATGGTTCTGCCCCCAACTAGAGACTCCCAGTTTAGTGTTCTGCCCCCTACTAGAGACTTCCGGTTTAGGTTTCAGCCCCTAAAGGAGTCTCCCAGTTATGGTTCTGCCCCTTACTAGAGACTCCAGGTTTAGTGTTCTGCCCCCTACTGGAGACAATCAGTTTAGGGTGCTGCCCCTTACAGAGGACGCCCGGTTTAGGTTTTAGCTCCCTACTGGCGACCCCCAGTTTAGGGTTCTGCTCCTTCTGGGTGACTCTGAGTTTAGGGTTCCCCGTACTGGAGAATCACAGATTTACATTGTGTCCTCGACTGGAGACAGCCAGTTTAGGTTTCTGCCCCCTACGGGAGACTCTTCAGGCTCCTGTACCTCCTCCCTGATGGCAGAGGGGGACCAGCTGTTCCAGAATCACCGAGTGTGTCTCTTCAGGCCACGTACATCCTCCCTGATGGCAGAGGGGAAGAAGATGTTCCTGAATCGTTGAGTGTGTGTCCTCAGGCTCCTGTACCACCTCCCTGATAGCGAAAGGGAAGAAGCTGTTCCTGAACTGTTGCGTCTGTGTCTTCAGGCTCCTGTACCTCCTCACTGATGGCAGAGGGGAAGAAGCTGTTCCTGAATCATTGAGTGTGTGTCTTCAGGCTCCTGTACTTCCTCCCTGATGGCAGAGGGGAAGCAGCTGTTCCTAAATTGCTGAGTGTGTGTCTTCAGGAACATGTACATCCTCCCTGATGGCAGAGGGGAAGAAGCTGTTCCTGAATGGTTGAGTGTGTGTGTTCAGGCTCCTGTACATCCTCCCTGATGGCAGAGGGGAAGAAGCTGTTCCTGAATCGTTGAGTGTGTGTCTTCAGGCTCCTGTACCTCCTCCTTGATGGCGAAGGGGAAGAAGCTGTTCCTGAATCATTGAGTGTGTGTCTTCAGGCTCCTGAACCTCCTCCCTGATGGCAGAGGGGAAGAAGCTGTTCCTGAATCGTTGAGTGTGTGTCTTCAGGCTCCTGTACTTCCGCCTTGATGGCGAAGGGGAAGAAGCTGTACCTGAATCGTTGAGTGTGTGTCTTCAGGCTCCTGAACCACCTCCCTGATGGCAGAGGGGAAGAAGCTGTTCCTGAATCGTTGAGTGTGCGTCTTCAGGCTCCTGTACCTCCTCCCTGATGGTAGAGGGGAAGAAGCAGTTCCTGAATCGTTGAGTGTGAGTCTTCAGGCTCCTGTACCTCCTCACTGATGGCAGAGGGGAAGAAGCTGTTCCTGAATCACCGAGTGTGTCTCTTCAGGCCCCGTACATCCTCCCTGATGGCAGAGGGGAAGAAGATGTTCCTGAATCGTTGAGTGTGTGTCTTCAGGCTCCTGTACCTCCTCACTGATGGCAGAGGGGAAGAAGCTGTTCCTGAATCACCGAGTGTGTCTCTTCAGGCCCCGTACATCCTCCCTAATGGCAGAGGGGAAGAAGCTGTTCCTGAATCGTTGAGTGTGTGTCATCAGGCTCCTGTACCACCTCCCTGGTAGCTAAAGGGAAGAAGCTGTTCCTGAATCGTTGAGTGTGTGTATTCAGGCTCCTGTACCTCCTCACTGATGGCAGAGGGGAAGAAGCTGTTCCTGAATCATGGAGTGTGTGTCTTCAGGCTCCTGTACCTCCTCCCTGATGGCAGAGGGGAAGAAGCTGTTCCAGAATCGTTGTGTGTGTCTCTCCAGGCTCCTGTACCTGCTCCCTGATGGCAGAGGGGAAGAAGCTGTACCTGAATCGTTGAGTGTGTGTCTTCAGGCTCCTGTACCTCCTCCCTGATGGCAGAGGGGAAGAAGCTGTTCCTGAATCGTTGAGTGTGTGTCTCCAGGCTCCTGTAACTCCTCCCTGATGGCAGAGGGGAAGAAGCTGTTCCTGAATCGTTGAGTGTGTGTCTTCAGGCTCCTGTACCTCCTCCTTGATGGCGAAGGGGAAGAAGCTGTACCTGAATCATTGAGTGTGTGTCTTCAGGCTCCTGTACATCCTCCCTGATGGCGGAGGGGATGAAACAGTTCCTGAATCATTGAGTGTGTGTCTTCAGGCTCCTGTACCTCCACCCTGATGGCAGAGGGGGAGCAGATGTTCCTGAATCGTTGAGTGTGTGTCTTCAGGCTCCTGTACCTCCTCGCTGATGGCAGAGGGGAAGAAGCTGTTCCTGAATCGTTAAGTGTGTGTCTTCAGGCTCCTGTACATCCTCCCTGATGGCAGAGAGGAAGAAGCTGTTCCTGAATCGTTGAGTCTGTGTCTTCAGGCTCCTGTACCTCCTCGCTGATGGCAGAGGGGAAGAAGCAGTTCCTGAATTGTTGAGTGTGCGTCTTCAGGCTCCTGTACCTCCTCCCTGATGGCAGAGGGGGACCAGCTGTTCCTGAATCACCGAGTGTGTCTCTTCAGGCCCCGTACATCCTCCCTGATGGCAGAGGGAAAGAAGATGTTCCTGAATCGTTGAGTGTGTGTCCATAGGCTCCTGTACCTCCTCGCTGATGGCAGAGAGGAAGAAGCTGTTCCAGAATCGTTGAGTGTGTGTCTTCAGGCTCCTGTACCACCTCCCTGATAGCGAAAGGGAAGCAGCTGTTCCTGAATCGTTGTGTCTGTGTCTTCAGGCACATGTACATCCTCCCTGATGGCAGAGGGGAAGAAGATGTTCGTGAATCGTTGAGTGTGTGTCCTGAGGCTCCTGTACCACCTCCCTGATAGCGAAAGGGAAGAAGCTGTTCCTGAATTGTTGCGTCTGTGTCTTCAGGCTCCTGTACCTCCTCACTGATGGCAGAGGGGAAGAAGCTGTTCCTGAATCATTGAGTGTGTGTCTTCAGGCTCCTGTACTTCCTCCCTGATGGCAGAGGGGAAGCAGCTGTTCCTAAATTGCTGAGTGTGTGTCTTCAGGAACATGTACATCCTCCCTGATGGCAGAGGGGAAGAAGCTGTTCCTGAATGGTTGAGTGTGTGTGTTCAGGCTCCTGTACATCCTCCCTGATGGCAGAGGGGAAGAAGCTGTTCCTGAATCGTTCAGTGTGTGTCTTCAGGCTCCTGTACCTCCTCCTTGATGGCGAAGGGGAAGAAGCTGTTCCTGAATCATTGAGTGTGTGTCTTCAGGCTCCTGAACCTCCTCCCTGATGGCAGAGGGGAAGAAGCTGTTCCTGAATCGTTGAGTCTGTGTCTTCAGGCTCCTGTACTTCCGCCTTGATGGCGAAGGGGAAGAAGCTGTACCTGAATCGTTGAGTGTGTGTCTTCAGGCTCCTGAACCACCTCCCTGATGGCAGAGGGGAAGAAGCTGTTCCTGAATCGTTGAGTGTGCGTCTTCAGGCTCCTGTACCTCCTCCCTGATGGTAGAGGGGAAGAAGCAGTTCCTGAATCGTTGAGTGTGAGTCTTCAGGCTCCTGTACCTCCACACTGATGGCAGAGGGGAAGAAGCTGTTCCTGAATCACCGAGTGTGTCTCTTCAGGCCCCGTACATCCTCCCTGATGGCAGAGGGGAAGAAGATGTTCCTGAATCGTTGAGTGTGTGTCTTCAGGCTCCTGTACCCCCTCCCTGATGGCAGAGGGGAAGAAGCTGTTCCTGAATCGTTGAGTGTGAGTCTTCAGGCTCCTGTACCTCCTCACTGATGGCAGAGGGGAAGAAGCTGTTCCTGAATCACCGAGTGTGTCTCTTCAGGCCCCGTACATCCTCCCTAATGGCAGAGGGGAAGAAGCTGTTCCTGAATCGTTGGGTGTGTGTCATCAGGCTCCTATACCACCTCACTGGTAGCGAAAGGGAAGAAGCTGTTCCTGAATTGTTGAGTGTGTGTCTCCAGGCTCCTGTACCTGCTCCCTGATGGCAGAGGGGAAGAAGCTGTACCTGAATCGTTGAGTGTGTGTCTTCAGGCTCCTGTACCTCCTCCCTGATGGCAGAGGGGAAGAAGCTGTTCCTGAATCGTTGTGTGTGTGTCTCCAGGCTCCTGTACCTGCTCCCTGATGGCAGAGGGGAAGAAGCTGTACCTGAATCGTTGAGTGTGTGTCTTCAGGCTCATGTACCTCCTCCCTGATGGCAGAGGGGAAGAAGCTGTTCCTGAATCGTTGAGTGTGTGTCTCCAGGCTCCTGTAACTCCTCCCTGATGGCAGAGGGGAAGAAGCTGTTCCTGAATCGTTGAGTGTGTGTCTTCAGGCTCCTGTACCTCCTCCTTGATGGCGAAGGGGAAGAAGCTGTACCTGAATCATTGAGTGTGTGTCTTCAGGCTCCTGTACCTCCTCCCTGATGGCGGAGGGGATGAAACAGTTCCTGAATCATTGAGTGTGTGTCTTCAGGCTCCTGTACCTCCACCCTGATGGCAGAGCGGGAGCAGATGTTCCTGAATCATTGAGTGTGTGTCTTCAGGCTCCTGTACCTCCTCGCTGATGGCAGAGGGAAGAAGCTGTTCCTGAATCGTTAAGTGTGTGTCTTCAGGCTCCTGTACATCCTCCCTGATGGCAGAGAGGAAGAAGCTGTTCCTGAATCGTTGAGTCTGTGTCTTCAGGCTCCTGTACCTCCTCGCTGATGGCAGAGGGGAAGAAGCAGTTCCTGAATTGTTGAGTGTGCGTCTTCAGGCTCCTGTACCTCCTCCCTGATGGCAGAGGGGGACCAGCTGTTCCTGAATCACCGAGTGTGTCTCTTCAGGCCCCGTACATCCTCCCTGATGGCAGAGGGAAAGAAGATGTTCCTGAATCGTTGAGTGTGTGTCCATAGGCTCCTGTACCTCCTCGCTGATGGCAGAGAGGAAGAAGCTGTTCCAGAATCGTTGAGTGTGTGTCTTCAGGCTCCTGTACCACCTCCCTGATAGCGAAAGGGAAGCAGCTGTTCCTGAATCGTTGTGTCTGTGTCTTCAGGCACATGTACATCCTCCCTGATGGCAGAGGGGAAGAAGCTGTTCCTGAATCGTTGAGTGTGAGTCTTCAGGCTCCGGTACCTCCTCCCTGATGGCAGAGGGGAAGAAGCTGTTCCTGAATCGTTGAGTGTGAGTCTTCAGGCTCCTGTACATCCTCCCTGATGGCAGAGGGGAAGAAGCTGTTCCTGAATCGTTGAGTGTGTCTCTTCAGGCTCCTGTACCTCCTCCTTGATGGCGAAGGGGAAGAAGCTGTTCCTGATTCGTTGAGTGTGTGTCTTCAGGCTCCTGAACCTCCTCCCTGATGGCAGAGGGGAAGAAGCTGTTCCTGAATCATTGAGTGTGTGTCTTCAGGCTCCTGTACCTCCGCCTTGATGGCGAAGGGAAGAAGCTGTACCTGAATCGTTGAGTGTGTGTCTTCAGGCTCCTGTACCTCCTCCCTGATGGTGGAGGGGAAGAAGCTGTTCCTGAATCGTTGAGTGTGTGTCTTCAGGCTCCTGAACCTCCTCCCTGATGGCAGAGGGGAAGAAGCTGTTCCTGAATCGTTGAGTATGCGTCTTCAGGCTCCTGTACCTCCTCCCTGATGGTAGAGGGGAAGAAGCTGTTCCTGAATCGTTGAGTGTGAGTCTTCAGGATCCTGTACCTCCTCACTGATGGCAGAGGGGAAGAAGCTGTTCTTGAATCATTGAGTGTGTGTCTTCAGGCTCCTGTACCTCCTCCCTGATGGCAGAGGGGGACCAGCTGTTCCTGAATCACCGAGTGTGTCTCTTCAGGCCCCGTACATCCTCCCTGATGGCAGAGGGGAAGAAGATGTTCCTGAATCGTTGAGTGTGTGTCCTCAGGCTCCTGTACCTCCTCCCTGACGGCAGAGAGGAAGAAGCTGTTCCTGAATCGTTGAGTGTGTGTCTTCAGGCTCCTGTACCACCTCCCTGGTAGCGAAAGGGAAGAAGCTGTTCCTGAATCGTTGAGTGTGTGTCTTCAGGCTCCTGTACCTCCTCACTGATGGCAGAGGGGAAGAAGCTGTTCCTGAATCATTGAGAGTGTGTCTTCAGGCTCCTGTACCTCCTCCCGGATGGCAGAGGGCAATAAGCTGTTCCTGAATCGTTGTGTGTGTGTCTCCAGGCTCCTGTACCTCCTCCCTGATGGCAGAGGGGAAGAAGCTGTACCTGAATCGTTGAGTGTGTGTCTTCAGGCTCCTGTACCTCCTCCTTGATGGCAGAGGGGAAGAAGCTGTTCCTGAATCGTTGAGTGTGTGTCTCAAGGCTCCTGTACCTCCTCCCTGATGGCAGAGGGGAAGAAGCTGTACCTGAATCATTGAGTGTGTGTCTTCAGGCTCCTGTACCTCCTCCCTGATGGCGGAGGGGATGAAACAGTCCCTGAATCATTGAGTGTGCGTCTTCAGGCTCCTGTACCTCCACCCTGATGGCAGAGGGGGAGCAGATGTTCCTGAATCACTGAATGTGTCTGTTCAGGCTCCTGTACCACCTCCCTGATAGCGAAAGGGAAGCAGCTGTTCCTGAATCGTTGTGTCTGTGTCTTCAGGCACATGTACATCCTCCCTGATGGCAGAGGGGACGAAGCTGTTCCTGAATCGTTGAGTGTGTGTCTTCAGGCTCCTGTACATCCTCCCTGATGGCAGAGGGGAAGAAGCTGTTCCTGAAACGTTGAGTGTGTGTCTTCAGGCTCCTGTACCTCCTCCTTGATGGCGAAGGGGAAGAAGCAGTTCCTGAATCATTGAGTGTGTGTATTCAGGCTCCTGTACCTCCTCCCTGATGGCAGAGGGGAAGAAGCTGTACCTGAATCGTTGAGTGTGTGTCTTCAGGCTCCTGAACCACCTCCCTGATGGCAGAGGGGAAGAAGCTGTTCCTGAATCGTTGAGTGTGCGTCATCAGGCTCCTGGACCTCCTCCCTGATGGTAGAGGGGAAGAATCTGTTCCTGAATTGTTGAGTGTGAGTCTTCAGGCTCCTGTACCTCCTCCCTGATGGCAGAGGGGAAGAAGCTGTTCCTGAATCGTTGAGTGTGAGTCTTCAGGCTCCTGTACATCCTCCCTGATGGCAGAGGGGAAGAAGCTGTTCCTGAATCGTTGAGTGTGTCTCTTCAGGCTCCTGTACCTCCTCCTTGATGGCGAAGGGGAAGAAGCTGTTCCTGAATCATTGAGTGTGTGTCTTCAGGCTCCTGTACCTCCTCCCTGATGGCAGAGGGGAAGAAGCTGTTCCTGAATCATTGAGTGTGTGTCTTCAGGCTCCTGTACCTCCTCCCTGATGGCAGAGGGGAAGAAGCTGTACCTGAATCGTTGAGTGTGTGTCATCAGGATCCTGAACCTCCTCCCTGATGGCAGAGGGGAAGAAGCTGTTCCTGAATCGTTGAGTGTGTGTCTTCAGGCACCTGTACCTCCGCATTGATGGCGAAGGGAAGAAGCTGTACCTGAATCGTTGAGTGTGTGTCTTCAGGCTCTTGAACCTCCTCCCTGATGGCAGAGGGGAAGAAGGTGTTCCTGAATCGTTGAGTGTGTGTCTTCAGGCTCCTGTACCTCCGCATTGATGGCGAAGGGAAGAAGCTGTACCTGAATCGTTGAGTGTGTGTCTTCAGGCTCCTGTACCTCCTCCCTGATGGTAGAGGGGAAGAAGCTGTTCCTGAATCGTTGAGTATGCATCTTCAGGCTCCTGTACCTCCTCCCTGATGGTGGAGGGGAAGAAGCTGTTCCTGAATCGTTGAGTGTGTGTCTTCAGGCTCCTGAACCTCCTCCCTGATGGCAGAGGGGAAGAAGCTGTTCTTGAATCATTGAGTGTGTGTCTTCAGGCTCCTGTACCTCCTCCCTGATGGCAGAGGGGGACCAGCTGTTCCTGAATCACCGAGTGTGTCTCTTCAGGCCCCGTACATCCTCCCTGATGGCAGAGGGGAAGAAGATGTTCCTGAATCTTTGAGTGTGTGTCCTCAGGCTCCTGTACCTCCTCCCTGACGGCAGAGAGGAAGAAGCTGTTCCTGAATCGTTGAGTGTGTATCTTCAGGCTCCTGTACCAACTCCCTGATGGTAGAGGGGAAGAAGCTGTTCCTGAATCGTTGAGTGTGCGTCTTCAGGCTCCTGTACCTCCTCACTGATGGCAGAGGGGAAGAAGCTGTTCTTGAATCATTGTGTGTGTGTCTTCAGGCTCCTGTACCTCCTCCCTGATGGTAGAGGGGAAGAAGCTGTTCCTGAATCATTGAGTGTGCGTCTTCAGGCTCCTGTACCTCCTCACTGACGGCAGAGGGGAAGAAGCTGTTCCTGAATCATTGAGTGTGTGTCTTCAGGCTACTGTACCTCCTCCCTGATGGCAGAGGGGAAGAAGCTGTTCTTGAATCATTGAGTGTGTGTCTTCAGGCTCCTGTACCTCCTCGCTGATGGCAGAGGGGAAGAAGCAGTTCCTGAATTGTTGAGTGTGCGTCTTCAGGCTCCTGTACCTCCTCCCTGATGGCAGAGGGGGACCAGCTGTTCCTGAATCACCGAGTGTGTCTCTTCAGGCCCCGTACATCCTCCCTGATGGCAGAGGGAAAGAAGCTGTTCCTGAATCGTTGAGTGTGCGTCTTCAGGCTCCTGTACCTCCTCCCTGATGGCAGAGAGGAAGAAGCTGTTCCTGAATCGTTGAGTGTGTGTCTTCAGGCTCCTGTACAATCTCCCTGATGGCAAAGGGGAAGAAGCTGTTCCTGAATCATTGAGTGTGTGTCTTCAGGCTCCTGTACCACCTCCCTGATGGCAGAGCGGAAGCAGCTGTTCCTAAATCGCTGAGTGTGTGTATTCAGGCACATGTACATCCTCCCTGATGGCAGAGGGGAAGAAGCTGTTCCTGAATCGTTGAGTGTGTGTCTTCAGGCTCCTGTACATCCTCCCTGATGGGAGAGGGGAAGAAGCTGTTCCTGAATCGTTGAGTGTGTGTCTTCAGGCTCCTGTACCTCCTCCTTGATGGCGAAGGGGAAGAAGCTGTTCCTGAATCGTTGAGTGTGTGTCTTCAGGCTCCGGAACCTCCTCCCTCACGGCGGAGGGGAAGAAACTGTACTTGAATCGTTGAGTGTGTGTCTTCAGGCTCCTGAACCTCCTCCCTGATGGCAGAGGGGAAGAAGCTGTTCCTGAATCGTTGAGTGTGCGTCTTCAGGCTCCTGTACCTCCTCCCTGATGGCAGAGGGGAAGAAGCTGTTCCTGAATCGTTGAGTGTGTGTCTTCAGGCTCCTGTACATCCTCCCTGATGGCAGAGGGGAAGAAGATGTTCCTGAATCGTTGAGTGTGTGTCCTCAGGCTCCTGTACCTCCTCCCTGACGGCAGAGAGGAAGAAGCTGTTCCTGAATCGTTGAGTGTGTGTCTTCAGGCTCCTGTACCAACTCCCTGATAGCGAAAGGGAAGAAGCTGTTCCTGAATCGTTAAGTGTGTGTCTTCAGGCTCCTGTACCTCCTCCCTGATGGTAGAGGGGAAGAAGCTGTTCCTGAATCGTTGAGTGTGCGTCTTCAGGCTCCTGTACCTCCTCCCTGATGGCAGAGAGGAAGAAGCTGTTCCTGAATCGTTCAGTGTGTGTCTTCAGGCTCCTGTACTTCCTCCCTGATGGCAGAGGGGAAGCAGCTGTTCCTAAATTGCTGAGTGTGTGTCTTCAGGAACATGTACATCCTCCCTGATGGCAGAGGGGAAGAAGCTGTTCCTGAATCGTTGAGTGTGTGTCTTCAGGCACCTGTACCTCCGCATTGATGGCGAAGGGAAGAAGCTGTACCTGAATCGTTGAGTGTGTGTCTTCAGGCTCTTGAACCTCCTCCCTGATGGCAGAGGGGAAGAAGGTGTTCCTGAATCGTTGAGTGTGTGTCTTCAGGCTCCTGTACCTCCGCATTGATGGCGAAGGGAAGAAGCTGTACCTGAATCGTTGAGTGTGTGTCTTCAGGCTCCTGTACCTCCTCCCTGATGGTAGAGGGGAAGAAGCTGTTCCTGAATCGTTGAGTATGCATCTTCAGGCTCCTGTACCTCCTCCCTGATGGTGGAGGGGAAGAAGCTGTTCCTGAATCGTTGAGTGTGTGTCTTCAGGCTCCTGAACCTCCTCCCTGATGGCAGAGGGGAAGAAGCTGTTCTTGAATCATTGAGTGTGTGTCTTCAGGCTCCTGTACCTCCTCCCTGATGGCAGAGGGGGACCAGCTGTTCCTGAATCACCGAGTGTGTCTCTTCAGGCCCCGTACATCCTCCCTGATGGCAGAGGGGAAGAAGATGTTCCTGAATCTTTGAGTGTGTGTCCTCAGGCTCCTGTACCTCCTCCCTGACGGCAGAGAGGAAGAAGCTGTTCCTGAATCGTTGAGTGTGTATCTTCAGGCTCCTGTACCAACTCCCTGATGGTAGAGGGGAAGAAGCTGTTCCTGAATCGTTGAGTGTGCGTCTTCAGGCTCCTGTACCTCCTCACTGATGGCAGAGGGGAAGAAGCTGTTCTTGAATCATTGTGTGTGTGTCTTCAGGCTCCTGTACCTCCTCCCTGATGGTAGAGGGGAAGAAGCTGTTCCTGAATCATTGAGTGTGCGTCTTCAGGCTCCTGTACCTCCTCACTGACGGCAGAGGGGAAGAAGCTGTTCCTGAATCATTGAGTGTGTGTCTTCAGGCTCCTGTACCTCCTCCCTGATGGCAGAGGGGAAGAAGCTGTTCTTGAATCATTGAGTGTGTGTCTTCAGGCCCCTGTACCTCCTCGCTGATGGCAGAGGGGAAGAAGCAGTTCCTGAATTGTTGAGTGTGCGTCTTCAGGCTCCTGTACCTCCTCCCTGATGGCAGAGGGGGACCAGCTGTTCCTGAATCACCGAGTGTGTCTCTTCAGGCCCCGTACATCCTCCCTGATGGCAGAGGGAAAGAAGCTGTTCCTGAATCGTTGAGTGTGTGTCTTCAGGCTCCTGTACAATCTCCCTGATGGCAAAGGGGAAGAAGCTGTTCCTGAATCATTGAGTGTGTGTCTTCAGGCTCCTGTACCACCTCCCTGATGGCAGAGCGGAAGCAGCTGTTCCTAAATCGCTGAGTGTGTGTATTCAGGCACATGTACATCCTCCCTGATGGCAGAGGGGAAGAAGCTGTTCCTGAATCGTTGAGTGTGTGTCTTCAGGCTCCTGTACATCCTCCCTGATGGGAGAGGGGAAGAAGCTGTTCCTGAATCGTTGAGTGTGTGTCTTCAGGCTCCTGTACCTCCTCCTTGATGGCGAAGGGGAAGAAGCTGTTCCTGAATCGTTGAGTGTGTGTCTTCAGGCTCCGGAACCTCCTCCCTCATGGCGGAGGGGAAGAAACTGTACTTGAATCGTTGAGTGTGTGTCTTCAGGCTCCTGAACCTCCTCCCTGATGGCAGAGGGGAAGAAGCTGTTCCTGAATCGTTGAGTGTGCGTCTTCAGGCTCCTGTACCTCCTCCCTGATGGTAGAGGGGAAGAAGCTGTTCCTGAATCGTTGAGTGTGAGTCTTCAGGATCCTGTACCTCCTCACTGATGGCAGAGGGGATGAAGCTGTTCTTGAATCATTGAGTGTGTGTCTTCAGGCTCCTGTAACTCCTCCCTGATGGCAGAGGGGGACAAGCTGTTCCTGAATCACCGAGTGTGTCTCTTCAGGCCCCGTACATCCTCCCTGATGGCAGAGGGGAAGAAGATGTTCCTGAATCGTTGAGTGTGTGTCCTCAGGCTCCTGTACCTCCTCCCTGACGGCAGAGAGGAAGAAGCTGTTCCTGAATCGTTGAGTGTGTGTCTTCAGGCTCCTGTACCAACTCCCTGATAGCGAAAGGGAAGAAGCTGTTCCTGAATCGTTAAGTGTGTGTCTTCAGGCTCCTGTACCTCCTCCCTGATGGTAGAGGGGAAGAAGCTGTTCCTGAATCGTTGAGTGTGCGTCTTCAGGCTCCTGTACCTCCTCCCTGATGGCAGAGAGGAAGAAGCTGTTCCTGAATCGTTCAGTGTGTGTCTTCAGGCTCCTGTACTTCCACCCTGATGGCAGAGGGGAAGCAGCTGTTCCTAAATTGCTGAGTGTGTGTCTTCAGGAACATGTACATCCTCCCTGATGGCAGAGGGGAAGAAGCTGTTCCTGAATGGTTGAGTGTGTGTGTTCAGGCTCCTGTACATCCTCCCTGATGGCAGAGGGGAAGAAGCTGTTCCTGAATCATTGAGTGTGTGTCTTCAGGCTCCTGAACCTCCTCCCTGATGGCAGAGGGGAAGAAGCTGTTCCTGAATCGTTGAGTGTGTGTCTTCAGGCTCCTGTACCACCTCCCTGATGGCGGAGGGGAAGAAGCTGTTCCTGAATCGCTGACTATGTGTCTTCAGGCTCCTGTACCACCTCCCTGATGGCAGAGGGGAAGAAGCTGTTCCTGAATCGTTGAGTGTGTGTCTTCAGGCTCCTGTACCACCTCCCTGATGGCGGAGGGGAAGAAGCTGTTCTTGAATCATTGAGTGTGTGTCTTCAGGCTCCTGTTCCTCCTCCTTGATGGCGAAGGGGAAGAAGCTGTTCCTGAATCGTTGAGTGTGTGTCTTCAGGCTCCGGAACCTCCTCCCTGATGGCGGAGGGGAAGAAGCTGTTCCTGAATCGTTGAGTGTGTGTCTTCAGGCTCCAGTACCTCCTCCTTGATGGCGAAGGGGAAGAAGCTGTTCCTGAATCGTTGAGTGTGTGTCTTCAGGCTCCGGAACCTCCTCCCTCATGGCGGAGGGGAAGAAACTGTACCTGAATCGTTGAGTGTGTGTCTTCAGGCTCCTGAACCTCCTCCCTGATGGCAGAGGGGAAGAAGCTGTTCCTGAATCGTTGAGTGTGCGTCTTCAGGCTCCTGTACCTCCTCCCTGATGGCAGAGAGGAAGAAGCTGCTCCTGAATCGTTGAGTGTGTGTCTTCAGGCTCCTGTACAATCTCCCTGATGGCAAAGGGGAAGAAGCTGTTCCTGAATCATTGAGTGTGTGTCTTCAGGCTCCTGTACCACCTCCCTGATGGCAGAGCGGAAGCAGCTGTTCCTAAATCGCTGAGTGTGTGTATTCAGGCACATGTACATCCTCTCTGATGGCAGAGGGGAAGAAGCTGTTCCTGAATCGTTGAGTGTGTGTCTTCAGGCTCCTGTACATCCTCCCTGATGGGAGAGGGGAAGAAGCTGTTCCTGAATCGTTGAGTGTTTGTCTTCAGGCTCCTGTACCTCCTCCTTGATGGCGAAGGGGAAGAAGCTGTTCCTGAATCGTTGAGTGTGTGTCTTCAGGCTCCGGAACCTCCTCCCTCATGGCGGAGGGGAAGAAACTGTACCTGAATCGTTGAGTGTGTGTCTTCAGGCTCCTGAACCTCCTCCCTGATGGCAGAGGGGAAGAAGCTGTTCCTGAATCGTTGAGTGTGCGTCTTCAGGCTCCTGTACCTCCTCCCTGATGGTACAGGGGAAGAAGCTGTTCCTGAATCGTTGAGTGTGAGTCTTCAGGATCCTGTACCTCCTCACTGATGGCAGAGGGGATGAAGCTGTTCTTGAATCATTGAGTGTGTGTCTTCAGGCTCCTGAAACTCCTCCCTGATGGCAGAGGGGGACCAGCTGTTCCTGAATCACGGAGTGTGTCTCTTCAGGCCCCGTACATCCTCCCTGATGGCAGAGGGGAAGAAGCTGTTCCTGAATCGTTGAGTGTGTGTCCTCAGGCTCCTGTACCTCCTCCCTGACGGCAGAGAGGAAGAAGCTGTTCCTGAATCGTTGAGTGTGTGTCTTCAGGCTCCTGTACCAACTCCCTGATAGCGAAAGGGAAGAAGCTGTTCCAGAATCGTTAAGTGTGCGTCTTCAGGCTCCTGTACCTCCTCCCTGATGGTAGAGGGGAAGAAGCTGTTCCTGAATCGTTGAGTGTGCGTCTTCAGGCTCCTGTACCTCCTCCCTGATGGCAGAGAGGAAGAAGCTGTTCCAGAATCGTTCAGTGTGTGTCTTCAGGCTCCTGTACTTCCTCCCTGATGGCAGAGGGGAAGCAGCTGTTCCTAAATTGCTGAGTGTGTGTCTTCAGGAACATGTACATCCTCCCTGATGGCAGAGGGGAAGAAGCTGTTCCTGAATGGTTGAGTGAGTGTGTTCAGGCTCCTGTACATCCTCCCTGATGGCAGAGGGGAAGAAGCTGTTCCTGAATCGTTGAGTGTGTGTCTTCAGGCTCCTGTACCCCTCCCTGATGGCAGAGGGGAAGAAGCTGTTCCTGAATCATTGAGTGTGTGTCTTCACGCTCCTGAACCTCCTCCCTGATGGCAGAGGGGAAGAAGCTGTTCCTGAATCGTTGAGTGTGTGTCTTCAGGCTCCTGTACCACCTCCCTGATGGCGGAGGGGAAGAAGCTGTTCCTGAATCGCTGACTGTGTGTCTTCAGGCTCCTGTACCACCTCCCTGATGGCAGAGGGGAAGAAGCTGTTCCTGAATCGTTGAGTGTGTGTCTTCAGGCTCCTGTACCACCTCCCTGATGGCGGAGGGGAAGAAGCTGTTCTTGAATCATTGAGTGTGTGTCTTCAGGCTCCTGTACCTCCTCACTGATGGCAGAGGGGAAGAAGATGTTCCTGAATCATTGAGGGTGTGTCTTCAGGCTCCTGTACCTCCTCCCTGATGGCAGAGGGGGACCAGCTGTTCCTGAATAACCGAGTGTGTCTCTTCAGGCCCCGTACATCCTCCCCGATGGCAGAGAGGAAGAAGCTGTTCCTGAATCGTTGAGTGTGTCTTCAGGCTCCTGTACAACCTCCCTGATAGTGAAAGGGAAGAAGCTGTTCCTGAATCGTTGAGTGTGTGTCTTCAGGCTCCTGTACCTCCTCCCTGATGGCAGAGGGGAAGAAGCTGTTCCTGAATCGTTGAATGTGTGTCTTCAGGCTCCTGTAACCCCTCCTTGATGGCAGAGGGAGAAGCTGTTCCTGAATCGCTGAGTGTGTGACTTCAGGCTCCTGTACTTCCTCCCTGATGGCAGAGGGGAAGAAGCTGTTCCTGAATCATTGAATGTGAGTCTTCAGGCACATGTACATCCTCCCTGAAGGCAGAGGGGAAGAAGCTGTTCCTGATTCGTTGAGTGTGTGTCTTCAGGCTCCTGTACATCCTCCCTGATGGCCGAGTGGAAGAAGCTGTTCCTGAATCGTTGAATGTGCGTCTTCAGGCTCCTGTACCTCTTCCTTGATGGTAGAGGTGAAGAAGCTGTTCCTGAATCGTTGAGTGTGAGTCTTCAGGCTCCTGTACCTACTCACTGATGGCAGAGGGGAAGAAGCTGTTCCTGAATCTTTGAGTGTGTGTCTTCAGGCTCCTGTACCTCCGCCTTGATGGCGAAGGGAAGAAGCTGTACCTGAATCATTGAGTGTGTGTCCATAGGCTCCTGTACCTCCTCGCTGATGGCAGAGGGGAAGAAGCTGTTCCAGAATCGTTGAGTGTGTGTCTTCAGGCTCCTGTACCACCTCCCTGATAGCGAAAGGGAAGCAGCTGTTCCTGAATCGTTGTGTCTGTGTCTTCAGGCACATGTACATCCTCCCTGATGGCAGAGGGGAAGAAGCTGTTCCTGAATCGTTGAGTGTGTGTCTTCAGGCTCCTGTACATCCTCCCTGATGGCAGAGGGGAAGAAGCTGTTCCTGAAACGTTGAGTGTGTGTCTTCAGGCTCCTGTACCTCCTCCTTGATGGCGAAGGGGAAGAAGCTGTTCCTGAATCGTTGAGTGTGTGTATTCAGGCTCCTGAACCACCTCCCTGATGGCAGAGGGGAAGAAGCTGTACCTGAATCGTTGAGTGTGTGTCTTCAGGCTACTGAACCTCCTCCCTGATGGCAGACGGGAAGAAGCTGTTCCTGAATCGTTGAGTGTGCGTCATCAGGCTCCTGTACCTCCTCCCTGATGGTAGAGGGGAAGAATCTGTTCCTGAATCGTTGAGTGTGAGTCTTCATGCTCCGGTACCTCCTCCCTGATGGCAGAGGGGAAGAAGCTGTTCCTGAATCGTTGAGTGTGAGTCTTCAGGCTCCTGTACATCCTCCCTGATGGCAGAGGGGAAGAAGCTGTTCCTGAATCGTTGAGTGTGTCTCTTCAGGCTCCTGTACCTCCTCCTTGATGGCGAAGGGGAAGAAGCTGTTCCTGATTCGTTGAGTGTGTGTCTTCAGGCTCCTGAACCTCCTCCCTGATGGCAGAGGGGAAGAAGCTGTTCCTGAATCATTGAGTGTGTGTCTTCAGGCTCCTGTACCTCCGCCTTGATGGCGAAGGGAAGAAGCTGTACCTGAATCGTTGAGTGTGTGTCTTCAGGCTCCTGTACCTCCTCCCTGATGGTGGAGGGGAAGAAGCTGTTCCTGAATCGTTGAGTGTGTGTCTTCAGGCTCCTGAACCTCCTCCCTGATGGCAGAGGGGAAGAAGCTGTTCCTGAATCGTTGAGTATGCGTCTTCAGGCTCCTGTACCTCCTCCCTGATGGTAGAGGGGAAGAAGCTGTTCCTGAATCGTTGAGTGTGAGTCTTCAGGATCCTGTACCTCCTCACTGATGGCAGAGGGGAAGAAGCTGTTCTTGAATCATTGAGTGTGTGTCTTCAGGCTCCTGTACCTCCTCCCTGATGGCAGAGGGGGACCAGCTGTTCCTGAATCACCGAGTGTGTCTCTTCAGGCCCCGTACATCCTCCCTGATGGCAGAGGGGAAGAAGATGTTCCTGAATCGTTGAGTGTGTGTCCTCAGGCTCCTGTACCTCCTCCCTGACGGCAGAGAGGAAGAAGCTGTTCCTGAATCGTTGAGTGTGTATCTTCAGGCTCCTGTACCAACTCCCTGATGGTAGAGGGGAAGAAGCTGTTCCTGAATCGTTGAGTGTGCGTCTTCAGGCTCCTGTACCTCCTCCCTGATGGTAGAGGGGAAGAAGCTGTTCCTGAATCGTTGAGTGTGCGTCTTCAGGCTCCTGTACCTCCTCCCTGATGGCAGAGAGGAAGAAGCTGTTCCAGAATCGTTCAGTGTGTGTCTTCAGGCTCCTGTACTTCCTCCCTGATGGCAGAGGGGAAGCAGCTGTTCCTAAATTGCTGAGTGTGTGTCTTCAGGCTCCTGAACCTCCTCCCTGATGGCAGAGGGGAAGAAGCTGTTCCTGAATCATTGAGTGTGTGTCTTCAGGCTCCTGTACCTCCGCCTTGATGGCGAAGGGAAGAAGCTGTACCTGAATCGTTGAGTGTGTGTCTTCAGGCTCCTGTACCTCCTCCCTGATGGTGGAGGGGAAGAAGCTGTTCCTGAATCGTTGAGTGTGTGTCTTCAGGCTCCTGAACCTCCTCCCTGATGGCAGAGGGGAAGAAGCTGTTCCTGAATCGTTGAGTATGCGTCTTCAGGCTCCTGTACCTCCTCCCTGATGGTAGAGGGGAAGAAGCTGTTCCTGAATCGTTGAGTGTGAGTCTTCAGGATCCTGTACCTCCTCACTGATGGCAGAGGGGAAGAAGCTGTTCTTGAATCATTGAGTGTGTGTCTTCAGGCTCCTGTACCTCCTCCCTGATGGCAGAGGGGGACCAGCTGTTCCTGAATCACCGAGTGTGTCTCTTCAGGCCCCGTACATCCTCCCTGATGGCAGAGGGGAAGAAGATGTTCCTGAATCGTTGAGTGTGTGTCCTCAGGCTCCTGTACCTCCTCCCTGACGGCAGAGAGGAAGAAGCTGTTCCTGAATCGTTGAGTGTGTGTCTTCAGGCTCCTGTACCAACTCCCTGATAGCGAAAGGGAAGAAGCTGTTCCTGAATCGTTAAGTGTGTGTCTTCAGGCTCCTGTACCTCTTCCCTGATGGTAGAGGGGAAGAAGCTGTTCCTGAATCGTTGAGTGTGCGTCTTCAGGCTCCTGTACCTCCTCCCTGATGGCAGAGAGGAAGAAGCTGTTCCTGAATCGTTGAGTGTGTGTCTTCAGGCTCCTGTACCACCTCCCTGGTAGCGAAAGGGAAGAAGCTGTTCCTGAATCGTTGAGTGTGTGTCTTCAGGCTCCTGTACCTCTTCCTTGATGGTAGAGGTGAAGAAGCTGTTCCTGAATCGTTGAGTGTGAGTCTTCAGGCTCCTGTACCTACTCACTGATGGCAGAGGGGAAGAAGCTGTTCCTGAATCTTTGAGTGTGTGTCTTCAGGCTCCTGTACCTCCGCCTTGATGGCGAAGGGAAGAAGCTGTACCTGAATCATTGAGTGTGTGTCCATAGGCTCCTGTACCTCCTCGCTGATGGCAGAGGGGAAGAAGCTGTTCCAGAATCGTTGAGTGTGTGTCTTCAGGCTCCTGTACCACCTCCCTGATAGCGAAAGGGAAGCAGCTGTTCCTGAATCGTTGTGTCTGTGTCTTCAGGCACATGTACATCCTCCCTGATGGCAGAGGGGAAGAAGCTGTTCCTGAATCGTTGAGTGTGTGTCTTCAGGCTCCTGTACATCCTCCCTGATGGCAGAGGGGAAGAAGCTGTTCCTGAAACGTTGAGTGTGTGTCTTCAGGCTCCTGTACCTCCTCCTTGATGGCGAAGGGGAAGAA
Organism: Hypanus sabinus; assembly: GCF_030144855.1. Lineage (NCBI taxonomy): Eukaryota > Metazoa > Chordata > Chondrichthyes > Myliobatiformes > Dasyatidae > Hypanus > Hypanus sabinus. The sequence continues at coordinate 70,736 of NW_026779500.1, read as the reverse complement.
GCTGTTCCTGAATCGTTGAGTGTGTGTATTCAGGCTCCTGAACCACCTCCCTGATGGCAGAGGGGAAGAAGCTGTTCCTGAATCATTGAGTGTGAGTCTTCAGGCACATGTACATCCTCCCTGAAGGCAGAGGGGAAGAAGCTGTTCCTGATTCGTTGAGTGTGTGTCTTCAGGCTCCTGTACATCCTCCCTGATGGCCGAGTGGAAGAAGCTGTTCCTGAATCGTTGAATGTGCGTCTTCAGGCTCCTGTACCTCTTCCTTGATGGTAGAGGTGAAGAAGCTGTTCCTGAATCGTTGAGTGTGAGTCTTCAGGCTCCTGTACCTACTCACTGATGGCAGAGGGGAAGAAGCTGTTCCTGAATCTTTGAGTGTGTGTCTTCAGGCTCCTGTACCTCCGCCTTGATGGCGAAGGGAAGAAGCTGTACCTGAATCATTGAGTGTGTGTCCATAGGCTCCTGTACCTCCTCGCTGATGGCAGAGGGGAAGAAGCTGTTCCAGAATCGTTGAGTGTGTGTCTTCAGGCTCCTGTACCACCTCCCTGATAGCGAAAGGGAAGCAGCTGTTCCTGAATCGTTGTGTCTGTGTCTTCAGGCACATGTACATCCTCCCTGATGGCAGAGGGGAAGAAGCTGTTCCTGAATCGTTGAGTGTGTGTCTTCAGGCTCCTGTACATCCTCCCTGATGGCAGAGGGGAAGAAGCTGTTCCTGAAACGTTGAGTGTGTGTCTTCAGGCTCCTGTACCTCCTCCTTGATGGCGAAGGGGAAGAAGCTGTTCCTGAATCGTTGAGTGTGTGTATTCAGGCTCCTGAACCACCTCCCTGATGGCAGAGGGGAAGAAGCTGTACCTGAATCGTTGAGTGTGTGTCTTCAGGCTACTGAACCTCCTCCCTGATGGCAGACGGGAAGAAGCTGTTCCTGAATCGTTGAGTGTGCGTCATCAGGCTCCTGTACCTCCTCCCTGATGGTAGAGGGGAAGAATCTGTTCCTGAATCGTTGAGTGTGAGTCTTCATGCTCCGGTACCTCCTCCCTGATGGCAGAGGGGAAGAAGCTGTTCCTGAATCGTTGAGTGTGAGTCTTCAGGCTCCTGTACATCCTCCCTGATGGCAGAGGGGAAGAAGCTGTTCCTGAATCGTTGAGTGTGTCTCTTCAGGCTCCTGTACCTCCTCCTTGATGGCGAAGGGGAAGAAGCTGTTCCTGATTCGTTGAGTGTGTGTCTTCAGGCTCCTGAACCTCCTCCCTGATGGCAGAGGGGAAGAAGCTGTTCCTGAATCATTGAGTGTGTGTCTTCAGGCTCCTGTACCTCCGCCTTGATGGCGAAGGGAAGAAGCTGTACCTGAATCGTTGAGTGTGTGTCTTCAGGCTCCTGTACCTCCTCCCTGATGGTGGAGGGGAAGAAGCTGTTCCTGAATCGTTGAGTGTGTGTCTTCAGGCTCCTGACCCTCCTCCCTGATGGCAGAGGGGAAGAAGCTGTTCCTGAATCGTTGAGTATGCGTCTTCAGGCTCCTGTACCTCCTCCCTGATGGTAGAGGGGAAGAAGCTGTTCCTGAATCGTTGAGTGTGAGTCTTCAGGATCCTGTACCTCCTCACTGATGGCAGAGGGGAAGAAGCTGTTCTTGAATCATTGAGTGTGTGTCTTCAGGCTCCTGTACCTCCTCCCTGATGGCAGAGGGGGACCAGCTGTTCCTGAATCACCGAGTGTGTCTCTTCAGGCCCCGTACATCCTCCCTGATGGCAGAGGGGAAGAAGATGTTCCTGAATCGTTGAGTGTGTGTCCTCAGGCTCCTGTACCTCCTCCCTGACGGCAGAGAGGAAGAAGCTGTTCCTGAATCGTTGAGTGTGTGTCTTCAGGCTCCTGTACCAACTCCCTGATAGCGAAAGGGAAGAAGCTGTTCCTGAATCGTTAAGTGTGTGTCTTCAGGCTCCTGTACCTCTTCCCTGATGGTAGAGGGGAAGAAGCTGTTCCTGAATCGTTGAGTGTGCGTCTTCAGGCTCCTGTACCTCCTCCCTGATGGCAGAGAGGAAGAAGCTGTTCCTGAATCGTTGAGTGTGTGTCTTCAGGCTCCTGTACCACCTCCCTGGTAGCGAAAGGGAAGAAGCTGTTCCTGAATCGTTGAGTGTGTGTCTTCAGGCTCCTGTACCTCCTCACTGATGGCAGAGGGGAAGAAGCTGTTCCTGAATCATTGAGAGTGTGTCTTCAGGCTCCTGTACCTCCTCCCGGATGGCAGAGGGGAATAAGCTGTTCCTGAATCGTTGTGTGTGTGTCTCCAGGCTCCTGTACCTCCTCCCTGATGGCAGAGGGGAAGAAGCTGTACCTGAATCGTTGAGTGTGTGTCTTCAGGCTCCTGTACCTCCTCCTAGATGGCAGAGGGGAAGAAGCTGTTCCTGAATCGTTGAGTGTGTGTCTCAAGGCTCCTGTACCTCCTCCCTGATGGCAGAGGGGAAGAAGCTGTTCCTGAAACGTTGAGTGTGTGTCTTCAGGCTCCTGTACCTCCTCCTTGATGGCGAAGGGGAAGAAGCAGTTCCTGAATCATTGAGTGTGAGTCTTCAGGCTCCTGTACCTCCTCCCTGATGGCAGAGGGGAAGAAGCTGTTCCTGAATCGTTGAGTGTGAGTCTTCAGGCTCCTGTACCTCCACCCTGATGGCAGAGGGGGAGCAGATGTTCCTGAATCACTGAATGTGTCTGTTCAGGCTCCTGTACCACCTCCCTGATAGCGAAAGGGAAGCAGCTGTTCCTGAATCGTTGTGTCTGTGTCTTCAGGCACATGTACATCCTCCCTGATGGCAGAGGGGAAGAAGCTGTTCCTGAATCGTTGAGTGTGTGTCTTCAGGCTCCTGTACATCCTCCCTGATGGCAGAGGGGAAGAAGCTGTTCCTGAAACGTTGAGTGTGTGTCTTCAGGCTCCTGTACCTCCTCCTTGATGGCGAAGGGGAAGAAGCAGTTCCTGAATCATTGAGTGTGAGTCTTCAGGCTCCTGTACCTCCTCCCTGATGGCAGAGGGGAAGAAGCTGTTCCTGAATCGTTGAGTGTGAGTCTTCAGGCTCCTGTACATCCTCCCTGATGGCAGAGGGGAAGAAGCTGTTCCTGAATCGTTGAGTGTGTCTCTTCAGGCTCCTGTACCTCCTCCTTGATGGCGAAGGGGAAGAAGCTGTTCCTGAATCATTGAGTGTGTGTCTTCAGGCTCCTGTACCTCCTCCCTGATGGCAGAGGGGAAGAAGCTGTACCTGAATCGTTGAGTGTGTGTCTTCAGGATCCTGAACCTCCTCCCTGATGGCGAAGGGGAAGAAGCTGTTCCTGAATCATTGAGTGTGTGTCTTCAGGCACCTGTACCTCCGCATTGATGGCGAAGGGAAGAAGCTGTACCTGAATCGTTGAGTGTGTGTCTTCAGGCTCTTGAACCTCCTCCCTGATGGCAGAGGGGAAGAAGCTGTTCCTGAATCGTTGAGTGTGTGTCTTCAGGCTCCTGTACCTCCGCATTGATGGCGAAGGGAAGAAGCTGTACCTGAATCGTTGAGTGTGTGTCTTCAGGCTCCTGTACCTCCTCCCTGATGGTAGAGGGGAAGAAGCTGTACCTGAATCGTTGAGTGTGTGTCTTCAGGCTCCTGAACCTCCTCTCTGATGGCAGAGGGGAAGAAGCTGTTCCTGAATCGTTGAGTGTGTGTCTTCAGGCTCCTGTACCTCCTCCTTGATGGCGAAGGGGAGGAAGCTGTTCCTGATTCGTTGAGTGTGTGTCTTCTGGCTCCTGAACCTCCTCCCTGATGGCAGAGGGGAAGAAGCTGTTCCTGAATCGTTGAGTATGCATCTTCAGGCTCCTGTACCTCCTCCCTGATGGTGGAGGGGAAGAAGCTGTTCCTGAATCGTTGAGTGTGTGTCTTCAGGCTCCTGAACCTCCTCCCTGATGGCAGAGGGGAAGAAGCTGTTCTTGAATCATTGAGTGTGTGTCTTCAGGCTCCTGTACCTCCTCCCTGATGGCAGAGGGGGACCAGCTGTTCCTGAATCACCGAGTGTGTCTCTTCAGGCCCCGTACATCCTCCCTGATGGCAGAGGGGAAGAAGATGTTCCTGAATCTTTGAGTGTGTGTCCTCAGGCTCCTGTACCTCCTCCCTGACGGCAGAGAGGAAGAAGCTGTTCCTGAATCGTTGAGTGTGTGTCTTCAGGCTCCTGTACCAACTCCCTGATGGTAGAGGGGAAGAAGCTGTTCCTGAATCGTTGAGTGTGCGTCTTCAGGCTCCTGTACCTCCTCACTGATGGCAGAGGGGAAGAAGCTGTTCTTGAATCATTGTGTGTGTGTCTTCAGGCTCCTGTACCTCCTCCCTGATGGTAGAGGGGAAGAAGCTGTTCCTGAATCATTGAGTGTGCGTCTTCAGGCTCCTGTACCTCCTCACTGACGGCAGAGGGGAAGAAGCTGTTCCTGAATCATTGAGTGTGTGTCTTCAGGCTCCTGTACCTCCTCCCTGATGGCAGAGGGGAAGAAGCTGTACCTGAATCGTTGAGTGTGTGTCTTCAGGCTCCTGTACCTCCTCCTTGATGGCAGAGGGGAAAAAGCTGTTCCTGAATCGTTGAGTGTGTGTCTCAAGGCTCCTGTACCTCCTCCCTGATGGCAGAGGGGAAGAAGCTGTACCTGAATCATTGAGTGTGTGTCTTCAGGCTCCTGTACCTCCTCCCTGATGGCGGAGGGGATGAAACAGTTCCTGAATCATTGAGTGTGCGTCTTCAGGCTCCTGTACCTCCACCCTGATGGCAGAGGGGGAGCAGATGTTCCTGAATCACTGAATGTGTCTGTTCAGGCTCCTGTACCACCTCCCTGATAGCGAAAGGGAAGCAGCTGTTCCTGAATCGTTGTGTCTGTGTCTTCAGGCACATGTACATCCTCCCTGATGGCAGAGGGGAAGAAGCTGTTCCTGAATCGTTGAGTGTGTGTCTTCAGGCTCCTGTACATCCTCCCTGATGGCAGAGGGGAAGAAGCTGTTCCTGAAACGTTGAGTGTGTGTCTTCAGGCTCCTGTACCTCCTCCTTGATGGCGAAGGGGAAGAAGCAGTTCCTGAATCATTGAGTGTGTGTCTTCAGGCTCCTGTACCTCCTCCCTGATGGCAGAGGGGAAGAAGCTGTACCTGAATCGTTGAGTGTGTGTCTTCAGGCTCCTGAACCACCTCCCTGATGGCAGAGGGGAAGAAGCTGTTCCTGAATCGTTGAGTGTGCGTCATCAGGCTCCTGGACCTCCTCCCTGATGGTAGAGGGGAAGAATCTGTTCCTGAATCGTTGAGTGTGAGTCTTCAGGCTCCTGTACCTCCTCCCTGATGGCAGAGGGGAAGAAGCTGTTCCTGAATCGTTGAGTGTGAGTCTTCAGGCTCCTGTACATCCTCCCTGATGGCAGAGGGGAAGAAGCTGTTCCTGAATCGTTGAGTGTGTCTCTTCAGGCTCCTGTACCTCCTCCTTGATGGCGAAGGGGAAGAAGCTGTTCCTGAATCATTGAGTGTGTGTCTTCAGGCTCCTGTACCTCCTCCCTGATGGCAGAGGGGAAGAAGCTGTACCTGAATCGTTGAGTGTGTGTCTTCAGGATCCTGAACCTCCTCCCTGATGGCAGAGGGGAAGAAGCTGTTCCTGAATCGTTGAGTGTGTGTCTTCAGGCACCTGTACCTCCGCATTGATGGCGAAGGGAAGAAGCTGTACCTGATTCGTTGAGTGTGTGTCTTCAGGCTCTTGAACCTCCTCCCTGATGGCAGAGGGGAAGAAGCTGTTCCTGAATCGTTGAGTGTGTGTCTTCAGGCTCCTGTACCTCCGCATTGATGGCGAAGGGAAGAAGCTGTACCTGAATCGTTGAGTGTGTGTCTTCAGGCTCCTGTACCTCCTCCCTGATGGTAGAGGGGAAGAAGCTGTACCTGAATCGTTGAGTGTGTGTCTTCAGGCTCCTGAACCTCCTCTCTGATGGCAGAGGGGAAGAAGCTGTTCCTGAATCGTTGAGTGTGTGTCTTCAGGCTCCTGTACCTCCTCCTTGATGGCGAAGGGGAGGAAGCTGTTCCTGATTCGTTGAGTGTGTGTCTTCTGGCTCCTGAACCTCCTCCCTGATGGCAGAGGGGAAGAAGCTGTTCCTGAATCGTTGAGTATGCATCTTCAGGCTCCTGTACCTCCTCCCTGATGGTGGAGGGGAAGAAGCTGTTCCTGAATCGTTGAGTGTGTGTCTTCAGGCTCCTGAACCTCCTCCCTGATGGCAGAGGGGAAGAAGCTGTTCTTGAATCATTGAGTGTGTGTCTTCAGGCTCCTGTACCTCCTCCCTGATGGCAGAGGGGGACCAGCTGTTCCTGAATCACCGAGTGTGTCTCTTCAGGCCCCGTACATCCTCCCTGATGGCAGAGGGGAAGAAGATGTTCCTGAATCTTTGAGTGTGTGTCCTCAGGCTCCTGTACCTCCTCCCTGACGGCAGAGAGGAAGAAGCTGTTCCTGAATCGTTGAGTGTGTGTCTTCAGGCTCCTGTACCAACTCCCTGATGGTAGAGGGGAAGAAGCTGTTCCTGAATCGTTGAGTGTGCGTCTTCAGGCTCCTGTACCTCCTCACTGATGGCAGAGGGGAAGAAGCTGTTCTTGAATCATTGTGTGTGTGTCTTCAGGCTCCTGTACCTCCTCCCTGATGGTAGAGGGGAAGAAGCTGTTCCTGAATCATTGAGTGTGCGTCTTCAGGCTCCTGTACCTCCTCACTGACGGCAGAGGGGAAGAAGCTGTTCCTGAATCATTGAGTGTGTGTCTTCAGGCTCCTGTACCTCCTCCCTGATGGCAGAGGGGAAGAAGCTGTACCTGAATCGTTGAGTGTGTGTCTTCAGGCTCCTGTACCTCCTCCTTGATGGCAGAGGGGAAAAAGCTGTTCCTGAATCGTTGAGTGTGTGTCTCAAGGCTCCTGTACCTCCTCCCTGATGGCAGAGGGGAAGAAGCTGTACCTGAATCAGTGAGTGTGTGTCTTCAGGCTCCTGTACCTCCTCCCTGATGGCGGAGGGGATGAAACAGTTCCTGAATCATTGAGTGTGCGTCTTCAGGCTCCTGTACCTCCACCCTGATGGCAGAGGGGGAGCAGATGTTCCTGAATCACTGAATGTGTCTGTTCAGGCTCCTGTACCACCTCCCTGATGGCAGAGGGGAAGAAGCTGTTCCTGAATCGTTGAGTGTGTGTCTTCAGGCACCTGTACCTCCGCATTGATGGCGAAGGGAAGAAGCTGTACCTGAATCGTTGAGTGTGTGTCTTCAGGCTCTTGAACCTCCTCCCTGATGGCAGAGGGGAAGAAGCTGTTCCTGAATCGTTGAGTGTGTGTCTTCAGGCTCCGGAACCTCCTCCCTCATGGCGGAGGGGAAGAAACTGTACCTGAATCGTTGAGTGTGTGTCTTCAGGCTCCTGAACCTCCTCCCTGATGGCAGAGGGGAAGAAGCTGTTCCTGAATCGTTGAGTGTGCGTCTTCAGGCTCCTGTACCTCCTCCCTGATGGTAGAGGGGAAGAAGCTGTTCCTGAATCATTGAGTGTGTGTCTTCAGGCTCCTGTAACTCCTCCCTGATGGCAGAGGGGGACCAGCTGTTCCTGAATCACCGAGTGTGTCTCTTCAGGCCCCGTACATCCTCCCTGATGGCAGAGGGGAAGAAGATGCTCCTGAATCGTTGAGTGTGTGTCCTCAGGCTCCTGTACCTCCTCCCTGACGGCAGAGAGGAAGAAGCTGTTCCTGAATCGTTGAGTGTGTGTCTTCAGGCTCCTGTACCAACTCCCTGATAGCGAAAGGGAAGAAGCTGTTCCTGAATCGTTAAGTGTGTGTCTTCAGGCTCCTGTACCTCCTCCCTGATGGTAGAGGGGAAGAAGCTGTTCCTGAATCGTTGAGTGTGCGTCTTCAGGCTCCTGTACCTCCTCCCTGATGGCAGAGAGGAAGAAGCTGTTCCTGAATCGTTCAGTGTGTGTCTTCAGGCTCCTGTACTTCCTCCCTGATGGCAGAGGGGAAGCAGCTGTTCCTAAATTGCTGAGTGTGTGTCTTCAGGAACATGTACATCCTCCCTGATGGCAGAGGGGAAGAAGCTGTTCCTGAATCGTTGAGTGTGTGTCTTCAGGCTCCTGTACCCCTCCCTGATGGCAGAGGGGAAGAAGCTGTTCCTGAATCATTGAGTGTGTGTCTTCAGGCTCCTGAACCTCCTCCCTGATGGCAGAGGGGAAGAAGCTGTTCCTGAATCGTTGAGTGTGTGTCTTCAGGCTCCTGTACCACCTCCCTGATGGCAGAGGGGAAGAAGCTGTTCCTGAATCGTTGAGTGTGTGTCTTCAGGCTCCTGTACCACCTCCCTGATGGCGGAGGGGAAGAAGCTGTTCTTGAATCATTGAGTGTGTGTCTTCAGGCTCCTGTTCCTCCTCCTTGATGGCGAAGGGGAAGAAGCTGTTCCTGAATCGTTGAGTGTGTGTCTTCAGGCTCCGGAACCTCCTCCCTGATGGCGGAGGGGAAGAAACTGTACCTGAATCGTTGAGTGTGTGTCTTCAGGCTCCTGAACCTCCTCCCTGATGGCAGAGGGGAAGAAGCTGTTCCTGAATCGTTGAGTGTGCGTCTTCAGGCTCCTGTACATCCTCCCTGATGTGAGAGGGGAAGAAGCTGTTCCTGAATCGTTGAGTGTGTGTCTTCAGGCTCCAGTACCTCCTCCTTGATGGCGACGGGGAAGAAGCTGTTCCTGAATCGTTGAGTGTGTGTCTTCAGGCTCCGGAACCTCCTCCCTCATGGCGGAGGGGAAGAAACTGTACCTGAATCGTTGAGTGTGTGTCTTCAGGCTCCTGTACCTCCTCCCTGATGGTAGAGGGGAAGAAGCTGTTCCTGAATCGTTGAGTATGCATCTTCAGGCTCCTGTACCTCCTCCCTGATGGTGGAGGGGAAGAAGCTGTTCCTGAATCGTTGAGTGTGTGTCTTCAGGATCCTGAACCTCCTCCCTGATGGCAGAGGGGAAGAAGCTGTTCCTGAATCGTTGAGTGTGTGTCTTCAGGCACCTGTACCTCCGCATTGATGGCGAAGGGAAGAAGCTGTACCTGATTCGTTGAGTGTGTGTCTTCAGGCTCTTGAACCTCCTCCCTGATGGCAGAGGGGAAGAAGCTGTTCCTGAATCGTTGAGTGTGTGTCTTCAGGCTCCTGTACCTCCGCATTGATGGCGAAGGGAAGAAGCTGTACCTGAATCGTTGAGTGTGTGTCTTCAGGCTCCTGTACCTCCTCCCTGATGGTAGAGGGGAAGAAGCTGTACCTGAATCGTTGAGTGTGTGTCTTCAGGCTCCTGAACCTCCTCTCTGATGGCAGAGGGGAAGAAGCTGTTCCTGAATCGTTGAGTGTGTGTCTTCAGGCTCCTGTACCTCCTCCTTGATGGCGAAGGGGAGGAAGCTGTTCCTGATTCGTTGAGTGTGTGTCTTCTGGCTCCTGAACCTCCTCCCTGATGGCAGAGGGGAAGAAGCTGTTCCTGAATCGTTGAGTATGCATCTTCAGGCTCCTGTACCTCCTCCCTGATGGTGGAGGGGAAGAAGCTGTTCCTGAATCGTTGAGTGTGTGTCTTCAGGCTCCTGAACCTCCTCCCTGATGGCAGAGGGGAAGAAGCTGTTCTTGAATCATTGAGTGTGTGTCTTCAGGCTCCTGTACCTCCTCCCTGATGGCAGAGGGGGACCAGCTGTTCCTGAATCACCGAGTGTGTCTCTTCAGGCCCCGTACATCCTCCCTGATGGCAGAGGGGAAGAAGATGTTCCTGAATCTTTGAGTGTGTGTCCTCAGGCTCCTGTACCTCCTCCCTGACGGCAGAGAGGAAGAAGCTGTTCCTGAATCGTTGAGTGTGTGTCTTCAGGCTCCTGTACCAACTCCCTGATGGTAGAGGGGAAGAAGCTGTTCCTGAATCGTTGAGTGTGCGTCTTCAGGCTCCTGTACCTCCTCACTGATGGCAGAGGGGAAGAAGCTGTTCTTGAATCATTGTGTGTGTGTCTTCAGGCTCCTGTACCTCCTCCCTGATGGTAGAGGGGAAGAAGCTGTTCCTGAATCATTGAGTGTGCGTCTTCAGGCTCCTGTACCTCCTCACTGACGGCAGAGGGGAAGAAGCTGTTCCTGAATCATTGAGTGTGTGTCTTCAGGCTCCTGTACCTCCTCCCTGATGGCAGAGGGGAAGAAGCTGTACCTGAATCGTTGAGTGTGTGTCTTCAGGCTCCTGTACCTCCTCCTTGATGGCAGAGGGGAAAAAGCTGTTCCTGAATCGTTGAGTGTGTGTCTCAAGGCTCCTGTACCTCCTCCCAGATGGCAGAGGGGAAGAAGCTGTACCTGAATCAGTGAGTGTGTGTCTTCAGGCTCCTGTACCTCCACCCTGATGGCAGAGGGGGAGCAGATGTTCCTGAATCACTGAATGTGTCTGTTCAGGCTCCTGTACCACCTCCCTGATGGCAGAGGGGAAGAAGCTGTTCCTGAATCGTTGAGTGTGTGTCTTCAGGCACCTGTACCTCCGCATTGATGGCGAAGGGAAGAAGCTGTACCTGAATCGTTGAGTGTGTGTCTTCAGGCTCTTGAACCTCCTCCCTGATGGCAGAGGGGAAGAAGCTGTTCCTGAATCGTTGAGTGTGTGTCTTCAGGCTCCGGAACCTCCTCCCTCATGGCGGAGGGGAAGAAACTGTACCTGAATCGTTGAGTGTGTGTCTTCAGGCTCCTGAACCTCCTCCCTGATGGCAGAGGGGAAGAAGCTGTTCCTGAATCGTTGAGTGTGCGTCTTCAGGCTCCTGTACCTCCTCCCTGATGGTAGAGGGGAAGAAGCTGTTCCTGAATCGTTGAGTGTGAGTCTTCAGGATCCTGTACCTCCTCACTGATGGCAGAGGGGATGAAGCTGTTCTTGAATCATTGAGTGTGTGTCTTCAGGCTCCTGTAACTCCTCCCTGATGGCAGAGGGGGACCAGCTGTTCCTGAATCACCGAGTGTGTCTCTTCAGGCCCCGTACATCCTCCCTGATGGCAGAGGGGAAGAAGATGTTCCTGAATCGTTGAGTGTGTGTCCTCAGGCTCCTGTACCTCCTCCCTGACGGCAGAGAGGAAGAAGCTGTTCCTGAATCGTTGAGTGTGTGTCTTCAGGCTCCTGTACCAACTCCCTGATAGCGAAAGGGAAGAAGCTGTTCCTGAATCGTTAAGTGTGTGTCTTCAGGCTCCTGTACCTCCTCCCTGATGGTAGAGGGGAAGAAGCTGTTCCTGAATCGTTGAGTGTGCGTCTTCAGGCTCCTGTACCTCCTCCCTGATGGCAGAGAGGAAGAAGCTGTTCCTGAATCGTTCAGTGTGTGTCTTCAGGCTCCTGTACTTCCTCCCTGATGGCAGAGGGGAAGCAGCTGTTCCTAAATTGCTGAGTGTGTGTCTTCAGGAACATGTACATCCTCCCTGATGGCAGAGGGGAAGAAGCTGTTCCTGAATCGTTGAGTGTGTGTCTTCAGGCTCCTGTACCCCTCCCTGATGGCAGAGGGGAAGAAGCTGTTCCTGAATCATTGAGTGTGTGTCTTCAGGCTCCTGAACCTCCTCCCTGATGGCAGAGGGGAAGAAGCTGTTCCTGAATCGTTGAGTGTGTGTCTTCAGGCTCCTGTACCACCTCCCTGATGGCGGAGGGGAAGAAGCTGTTCCTGAATCGCTGACTATGTGTCTTCAGGCTCCTGTACCACCTCCCTGATGGCAGAGGGGAAGAAGCTGTTCCTGAATCGTTGAGTGTGTGTCTTCAGGCTCCTGTACCACCTCCCTGATGGCGGAGGGGAAGAAGCTGTTCTTGAATCATTGAGTGTGTGTCTTCAGGCTCCTGTTCCTCCTCCTTGATGGCGAAGGGGAAGAAGCTGTTCCTGAATCGTTGAGTGTGTGTCTTCAGGCTCCGGAACCTCCTCCCTGATGGCGGAGGGGAAGAAACTGTACCTGAATCGTTGAGTGTGTGTCTTCAGGCTCCTGAACCTCCTCCCTGATGGCAGAGGGGAAGAAGCTGTTCCTGAATCGTTGAGTGTGCGTCTTCAGGCTCCTGTACATCCTCCCTGATGTGAGAGGGGAAGAAGCTGTTCCTGAATCGTTGAGTGTGTGTCTTCAGGCTCCAGTACCTCCTCCTTGATGGCGAAGGGGAAGAAGCTGTTCCTGAATCGTTGAGTGTGTGTCTTCAGGCTCCGGAACCTCCTCCCTCATGGCGGAGGGGAAGAAACTGTACCTGAATCGTTGAGTGTGTGTCTTCAGGCTCCTGAACCTCCTCCCTGATGGCAGAGGGGAAGAAGCTGTTCCTGAATCGTTGAGTGTGCGTCTTCAGGCTCCTGTACCTCCTCCCTGATGGCAGAGAGGAAGAAGCTGCTCCTGAATCGTTGAGTGTGTGTCTTCAGGCTCCTGTAGAATCTCCCTGATGGCAAAGGGGAAGAAGCTGTTCCTGAATCATTGAGTGTGTGTCTTCAGGCTCCTGTACCACCTCCCTGATGGCAGAGCGGAAGCAGCTGTTCCTAAATCGCTGAGTGTGTGTATTCAGGCACATGTACATCCTCTCTGATGGCAGAGGGGAAGAAGCTGTTCCTGAATCGTTGAGTGTGTGTCTTCAGGCTCCTGTACATCCTCCCTGATGGGAGAGGGGAAGAAGCTGTTCCTGAATCGTTGAGTGTTTGTCTTCAGGCTCCTGTACCTCCTCCTTGATGGCGAAGGGGAAGAAGCTGTTCCTGAATCGTTGAGTGTGTGTCTTCAGGCTCCGGAACCTCCTCCCTCATGGCGGAGGGGAAGAAACTGTACCTGAATCGTTGAGTGTGTGTCTTCAGGCTCCTGAACCTCCTCCCTGATGGCAGAGGGGAAGAAGCTGTTCCTGAATCGTTGAGTGTGCGTCTTCAGGCTCCTGTACCTCCTCCCTGATGGTAGAGGGGAAGAAGCTGTTCCTGAATCGTTGAGTGTGAGTCTTCAGGATCCTGTACCTCCTCACTGATGGCAGAGGGGATGAAGCTGTTCTTGAATCATTGAGTGTGTGTCTTCAGGCTCCTGAAACTCCTCCCTGATGGCAGAGGGGGACCAGCTGTTCCTGAATCACCGAGTGTGTCTCTTCAGGCCCCGTACATCCTCCCTGATGGCAGAGGGGAAGAAGCTGTTCCTGAATCGTTGAGTGTGTGTCCTCAGGCTCCTGTACCTCCTCCCTGACGGCAGAGAGGAAGAAGCTGTTCCTGAATCGTTGAGCGTGTGTCTTCAGGCTCCTGTACCAACTCCCTGATAGCGAAAGGGAAGAAGCTGTTCCTGAATCGTTAAGTGTGCGTCTTCAGGCTCCTGTACCTCCTCCCTGATGGTAGAGGGGAAGAAGCTGTTCCTGAATCGTTGAGTGTGCGTCTTCAGGCTCCTGTACCTCCTCCCTGATGGCAGAGAGGAAGAAGCTGTTCCAGAATCTTTCAGTGTGTGTCTTCAGGCTCCTGTACTTCCTCCCTGATGGCAGAGGGGAAGCAGCTGTTCCTAAATTGCTGAGTGTGTGTCTTCAGGAACATGTACATCCTCCCTGATGGCAGAGGGGAAGAAGCTGTTCCTGAATGGTTGAGTGAGTGTGTTCAGGCTCCTGTACATCCTCCCTGATGGCAGAGGGGAAGAAGCTGTTCCTGAATCGTTGAGTGTGTGTCTTCAGGCTCCTGTACCCCTCCCTGATGGCAGAGGGGAAGAAGCTGTTCCTGAATCATTGAGTGTGTGTCTTCACGCTCCTGAACCTCCTCCCTGATGGCAGAGGGGAAGAAGCTGTTCCTGAATCGTTGAGTGTGTGTCTTCAGGCTCCTGTACCACCTCCCTGATGGCGGAGGGGAAGAAGCTGTTCCTGAATCGCTGACTGTGTGTCTTCAGGCTCCTGTACCACCTCCCTGATGGCAGAGGGGAAGAAGCTGTTCCTGAATCGTTGAGTGTGTGTCTTCAGGCTCCTGTACCACCTCCCTGATGGCGGAGGGGAAGAAGCTGTTCTTGAATCATTGAGTGTGTGTCTTCAGGCTCCTGTACCTCCTCCTTGATGGCGAAGGGGAAGAAGCTGTTCCTGTATCGTTGAGTGTGTGTCTTCAGGCTCCGGAACCTCCTCCCTGATGGCGGAGGGGAAGAAACTGTACCTGAATCGTTGAGTGTGTGTCTTCAGGCTCCTGAACCTCCTCCCTGATGGCAGAGGGGAAGAAGCTGTTCCTGAATCGTTGAGTGTGCGTCTTCAGGCTCCTGTACATCCTCCCTGATGGTAGAGGGGAAGAAGCTGTTCCTGAATCGTTGAGTGTGAGTCTTCAGGCTCCTGTACCTCCTCAGTGATGGCAGATTTGAAGAAGATGTTCCTGAATCATTGAGGGTGTGTCTTCAGGCTCCTGTACCTCCTCCCTGATGGCAGAGGGGGACCAGCTGTTCCTGAATAACCGAGTGTGTCTCTTCAGGCCCCGTACATCCTCCCCGATGGCAGAGAGGAAGAAGCTGTTCCTGAATCGTTGAGTGTGTCTTCAGGCTCCTGTACAACCTCCCTGATAGTGAAAGGGAAGAAGCTGTTCCTGAATCGTTGAGTGTGTGTCTTCAGGCTCCTGTACCTCCTCCCTGATGGCAGAGGGGAAGAAGGTGTTCCTGAATCGTTGAGTGTGTGTCTTCAGGCTCCTGTACCCCCTCCTTGATGGCAGAGGGAAGAAGCTGTTCCTGAATCGCTGAGTGTGTGACTTCAGGCTCCTGTACCTCCTCCCTGATGGCAGAGGGGAAGAAGCTGTTCCTGAATCGTTGAGTGTGAGTCTTCAGGCTCCTGTACCTACTCACTGATGGCAGAGGGGAAGAAGCTGTTCCTGAATCTTTGAGTGTGTGTCTTCAGGCTCCTGTACCTCCGCCTTGATGGCGAAGGGAAGAAGCTGTACCTGAATCATTGAGTGTGTGTCTTCAGGCTCCTGAACCTCCTCCCTGATGGCAGAGGGGAAGAAGCTGTTCCTGAATCGTTGAGTGTGCGTCTTCAGGCTCCTGTACCTCAACCTTGATGGTAGAGGGCTGAAGCTGTTCCTGATTCGTTCAGTGTGCGTCTTCAGGCTCCTGTACCACCTCCCTGATAGCGAAAGGGAAGAAGCTGTTCCTGAATCGTTAAGTGTGTGTCTTCAGGCTCCTGTACCTCCTCCCTGATGGCAGAGGGGAAGAAGATGTTCCTGAATCGTTGAGTGTGTGTCCTCAGGCTCCTGTACATCCTCCCTGATGGCAGAGGGGAAGAAGATGTTCCTGAATCGTTGAGTGTGTGTCCTCAGTCTCCTGTACATCCTCACTGATGGCAGAGGGGAAGAAGCTGTTCTTGAGTAATTGAGTGTGTGTCTTCAGGCTCCTGTACCACCTCCCTGATGGCGTAGGGGAAGAAGCTGTTCCTGAATCATTGAGTGTGTGACTTCAGGCTCCTGTACCTCCTCCCTGATGGCAGAGGGGAAGAAGCTGTTCTTGAATCATTGAGTGTGTGTCTTCAGGCTCCTATACCTCCTAACTGCTGGCAGAGCCGAAGAAGCTGTTCCTGAATCGCTGAGTGTGTGTCTTCAGTCTCCTGTACCTCCTCCCAGATGGCAGAGGGGAAGAAGCTGTTCCTGAATCATTCAGTGTGTGTCTTCAGGCTCCTGTACCCCCTCCCTGATGGCAGAGGGGAAGAAGCTGTTCCTGAATCGTTGAGTGTGTGACTTCAGGCTCCTGTACCTCCTCCCTGATGGCAGAGGGGAAGAAGCTGTTCTTGAATCATTGACTGTGTGTCTTCAGGCTCCTGTACCTCCTCACTGATGGCAGGGGGGAAGAAGCTGTTCCTGAATCGTTGAGTGTGTGTCTTCAGGCTCCTGTACCACCTCCCTGATGGCGGAGGGGAAGAAGCTGTTCTTGAATCATTCAGTGTGTGTCTTCAGGCTCCTGTACCCCCTCCCTGATGGCAGAGGAGAAGAAGCTGTTCCTGAATCGTTGAGTGTGTGTCTTCAGGCTCCTGTACCACCTCCCTGATGGCGGAGGGGAAGAAGCTGTTCCTGAATCATTGAGTGTGTGTCTTCAGGCTCCTGTACATCCTCCCTGATGGCAGAGGGGAAGAAGCTGTTCCTGAATTGCAGAGTGTGTGTATTCAGGCTCCAATACCCCCTCCCTGATGCCGGAGGGGGAGAAGCTGTTCCTGTTTCGATGAGTGTGCGTCTTCAGGCTCCTGTACCTCCTCCCTGATGGCAGAGGGGAAGAAGCTGTTCCTGAATCACTGTGTGTGTCTCTTCAGGCCCTGTACATCCCCCCTGATGGCAGAGGGGAAGCAGCTGTTCCTGAATCGTTGAGTGTGTCTCTTCAGGCTCCTGTACATCCTCCCTGATGGCAGAGGGGAAGAAGCTGTTCCTGAATTACTGAGTCTGCGTCTTCAGGCTCCTGTATCTCCTCTCTGATGGCGTACGGGAAGAAGCTGTTCCTGAATCGTTGAGTGTGTGTGTTCAGTCTCCTGTACCTCCTCCCAGATGGCAGAGGGGAAGAAGCTGTTCCTGAATCATTGAGTGTGTGTCTTCAGGCTCCTGTACCTCCTCCCTGATGGCAGAGAGGAAGAAGCTGTTCCTGAATCGTTGAGTGTGTGTATTCAGGCTCCTGTACCACCACCCTGATAGCGAAAGGGAAGAAGCTGTTCCTGAATCGTTGTGTCTGTGTCTTCAGGCTCCTGTACCTTCTCCCTGATGGCGAAGGGGAAGAAGCTGTTCCTGAATCGTTGAGTGTGTGTCTTCAGGCTCCTGTACCTCCTCACTGATGGCAGAGGGGAAGAAGCTGTTCCTGAATTGTTGAGTGTGTGTCTTCAGGCTCCTGTACCTCCTCCCTGGTGGCAGAGGGGAAGAAGCTGTTCCTGAATCGTTGAGTGTGTGTCTTCAGGCTCCTGTACCTCCTCACTGATGGCAGAGGGGAAGAAGCTGTTCCTGAATCATTCTGTGTCTGTCTGCAAGCTCCATTACCTCCTCCCTGATCGAGAAGAGGGAGAAACTGTTCCTGAATCGTTGATTGTGTGTCTTCAGGCTCCTGTACCTCCTCCCTGATGGCAGAGGGGAAGAAGCTGTTCCTGAAATGTTGAGTGTGTGTCTTCAGGCTCCTGTACCACCTCCCTGATGGCAGAGAGGAAGAAGCTGTTCCTGAATCGTTGAGTGTGTGTCTTCAGGCTCCTGTACCTCCTCACTGATGGCAGAGGGGAAGAAGCTGTTCCTGAATCGTTGAGTGTGTGTCTTCAGGCTCCTATACCACCTCCCTGCTGGCAGAGGGGAAGAAGCTGTACCTGAATCGTTGAGTGTGTGTCTTCAGTCTCCTGTACCTCCTCCCAGATGGCAGAGGGGAAGAAGCTGTTCCTGAATCATTCAGTGTGTGTCTTCAGGCTCCTGTACCCCCTCCCTGATGGCAGAGGGGAAGAAGCTGTTCCTGAATCATTGAGTGTGTGACTTCAGGCTCCTGTACCTCCTCCCTGATGGCAGAGGGGAAGAAGATGTTCTTGAATCATTGAGTGTGTGTCTTCAGGCTCCTGTACCCCCTCCCTGATGGCAGAGGGGAAGAAGCTGTTCCTGAATCGTTGAGTGTGTGTCTTCAGGCTCCTGTACCACCTCCCTGATGGCGGAGGGGAAGAAGCTGTTCCTGAATCATTGAGTGTGTGTCTTCAGGCTCCTGTACATCCTCCCTGATGGAAGAGGGGAAGAAGCTGTTCCTGAATTGCAGAGTGTGTGTATTCAGGCTCCAATACCCCCTCCCTGATGCCGGAGGGGGAGAAGCTGTTCCTGTTTCGCTGAGTGTGCGTCTTCAGGCTCCCTGATGGTATGAGTGAGAAGGAGTTCCTGAATCGTTGAGTGTGTGTCTTCAGTCTCCTGTATCTCCTCACTGATGGCACAGGGGGAGCAGATGTTCCTGAATCAATGAGTGTGTCTGTTCAGGCTTCTGTACCTCCTCCCTATCGCAGAGGGAATGAAGCTGTTCCTTAATCGTTGAGTGTGTGTCTTCAGGCCCCTGTACCTCCTCCCTGATGGCAGAGACGAAGAAGCTGTTTCTGAATCGTTGAGTGTGTGTCTTCAGAATCCTGTTCATCCTCACTGATGGCAGAGGGGAAGTAGCTGTTCCTGAATCGTTGTGTGTGTGTCTGCAAGCTCCAGTACCTTCTCCCTGATCAGGATGAGGGAGAAACTGTTCCTGAATCGTTGAGAGTGCGTCATCAGGCTCCTGTACATCCTCCCTGATGGCAGGGTAAGAAGCTGTTCCTGAATCGTTGAGTGTGTGTCTTCAGGCTCCTGTACATCCTCCCTGATGGCAGAGGGGAAGAAGCTGTTCCTGAATCGTTGAGTGTGTGTCTTCAGGCTCCTGTACCTCCTCCTTGATGGCGAAGGGGAAGAAGTTGTATCTGAATCGTTGAGTGTGTGTCTTCAGGCTCCTGAACCTCCTCCCTGATGGCAGAGGGGAAGAAGCTGTTCCTGAATCGTTGAGTGTGCGTCTTCAGGCTCCTGTACCTCAACCTTGATGGTAGAGGGCTGAAGCTGTTCCTGATTCGTTCAGTGTGCGTCTTCAGGCTCCTGTACCACATCCCTGATAGCGAAAGGGAAGAAGCTGTTCCTGAATCGTTAAGTGTGTGTCTTCAGGCTCCTGTACCTCCTCCCTGATGGCAGAGGGAAGAAGATGTTCCTGAATCGTTGAGTGTGTGTCCTCAGGCTCCTGTACATCCTCCCTGATGGCACAGGGGAAGAAGATGTTCCTGAATCGTTGAGTGTGTGTCCTCAGTCTCCAGTACATCCTCACTGATGGCAGAGGGGAAGAAGCTGTTCTTGAGTAATTGAGTGTGTGTCTTCAGGCTCCTGTACCACCTCCCTGATGGCGTAGGGGAAGAAGCTGTTCCTGAATCATTGAGTGTGTGACTTCAGGCTCCTGTACCTCCTCCCTGATGGCAGAGGGGAAGAAGCTGTTCTTGAATCATTGAGTGTGTGTCTTCAGGCTCCTATACCTCCTAACTGCTGGCAGAGCCGAAGAAGCTGTTCCTGAATCGCTGAGTGTGTGTCTTCAGTCTCCTGTACCTCCTCCCAGATGGCAGAGGGGAAGAAGCTGTTCCTGAATCATTCAGTGTGTGTCTTCAGGCTCCTGTACCCCCTCCCTGATGGCAGAGGGGAAGAAGCTGTTCCTGAATCGTTGAGTGTGTGACTTCAGGCTCCTGTACCTCCTCCCTGATGGCAGAGGGGAAGAAGCTGTTCTTGAATCATTGAGTGTGTGTCTTCAGGCTCCTGTACCTCCTCACTGATGGCAGGGGGGAAGAAGCTGTTCCTGAATCGTTGAGTGTGTGTCTTCAGGCTCCTGTACCACCTCCCTGATGGCGGAGGGGAAGAAGCTGTTCTTGAATCATTCAGTGTGTGTCTTCAGGCTCCTGTACCCCCTCCCTGATGGCAGAGGAGAAGAAGCTGTTCCTGAATCGTTGAGTGTGTGTCTTCAGGCTCCTGTACCACCTCCCTGATGGCGGAGGGGAAGAAGCTGTTCCTGAATCATTGAGTGTGTGTCTTCAGGCTCCTGTACATCCTCCCTGATGGCAGAGGGGAAGAAGCTGTTCCTGAATTGCAGAGTGTGTGTATTCAGGCTCCAATACCCCCTCCCTGATGCCGGAGGGGGAGAAGCTGTTCCTGTTTCGATGAGTGTGCGTCTTCAGGCTCCTGTACCTCCTCCCTGATGGCAGAGGGGAAGAAGCTGTTCCTGAATCACTGTGTGTGTCTCTTCAGGCCCTGTACATCCCCCCTGATGGCAGAGGGGAAGCAGCTGTTCCTGAATCGTTGAGTGTGTCTCTTCAGGCTCCTGTACATCCTCCCTGATGGCAGAGGGGAAGAAGCTGTTCCTGAATTACTGAGTCTGCGTCTTCAGGCTCCTGTATCTCCTCTCTGATGGCGTACGGGAAGAAGCTGTTCCTGAATCGTTGAGTGTGTGTGTTCAGTCTCCTGTACCTCCTCCCAGATGGCAGAGGGGAAGAAGCTGTTCCTGAATCATTGAGTGTGTGTCTTCAGGCTCCTGTACCTCCTCCCTGATGGCAGAGAGGAAGAAGCTGTTCCTGAATCGTTGAGTGTGTGTATTCAGGCTCCTGTACCACCACCCTGATAGCGAAAGGGAAGAAGCTGTTCCTGAATCGTTGTGTCTGTGTCTTCAGGCTCCTGTACCTTCTCCCTGATGGCGAAGGGGAAGAAGCTGTTCCTGAATCGTTGAGTGTGTGTCTTCAGGCTCCTGTACCTCCTCACTGATGGCAGAGGGGAAGAAGCTGTTCCTGAATTGTTGAGTGTGTGTCTTCAGGCTCCTGTACCTCCTCCCTGGTGGCAGAGGGGAAGAAGCTGTTCCTGAATCGTTGAGTGTGTGTCTTCAGGCTCCTGTACCTCCTCACTGATGGCAGAGGGGAAGAAGCTGTTCCTGAATCATTCTGTGTCTGTCTGCAAGCTCCATTACCTCCTCCCTGATCGAGAAGAGGGAGAAACTGTTCCTGAATCGTTGATTGTGTGTCTTCAGGCTCCTGTACCTCCTCCCTGATGGCAGAGGGGAAGAAGCTGTTCCTGAAATGTTGAGTGTGTGTCTTCAGGCTCCTGTACCACCTCCCTGATGGCAGAGAGGAAGAAGCTGTTCCTGAATCGTTGAGTGTGTGTCTTCAGGCTCCTGTACCTCCTCACTGATGGCAGAGGGGAAGAAGCTGTTCCTGAATCGTTGAGTGTGTGTCTTCAGGCTCCTATACCACCTCCCTGCTGGCAGAGGGGAAGAAGCTGTACCTGAATCGTTGAGTGTGTGTCTTCAGTCTCCTGTACCTCCTCCCAGATGGCAGAGGGGAAGAAGCTGTTCCTGAATCATTCAGTGTGTGTCTTCAGGCTCCTGTACCCCCTCCCTGATGGCAGAGGGGAAGAAGCTGTTCCTGAATCATTGAGTGTGTGACTTCAGGCTCCTGTACCTCCTCCCTGATGGCAGAGGGGAAGAAGATGTTCTTGAATCATTGAGTGTGTGTCTTCAGGCTCCTGTACCCCCTCCCTGATGGCAGAGGGGAAGAAGCTGTTCCTGAATCGTTGAGTGTGTGTCTTCAGGCTCCTGTACCACCTCCCTGATGGCGGAGGGGAAGAAGCTGTTCCTGAATCATTGAGTGTGTGTCTTCAGGCTCCTGTACATCCTCCCTGATGGCAGAGGGGAAGAAGCTGTTCCTGAATTGCAGAGTGTGTGTATTCAGGCTCCAATACCCCCTCCCTGATGCCGGAGGGGGAGAAGCTGTTCCTGTTTCGCTGAGTGTGCGTCTTCAGGCTCCCTGATGGTATGAGTGAGAAGGAGTTCCTGAATCGTTGAGTGTGTGTCTTCAGTCTCCTGTATCTCCTCACTGATGGCACAGGGGGAGCAGATGTTCCTGAATCAATGAGTGTGTCTGTTCAGGCTTCTGTACCTCCTCCCTATCGCAGAGGGAATGAAGCTGTTCCTTAATCGTTGAGTGTGTGTCTTCAGGCCCCTGTACCTCCTCCCTGATGGCAGAGACGAAGAAGCTGTTTCTGAATCGTTGAGTGTGTGTCTTCAGAATCCTGTTCATCCTCACTGATGGCAGAGGGGAAGTAGCTGTTCCTGAATCGTTGTGTGTGTGTCTGCAAGCTCCAGTACCTTCTCCCTGATCAGGATGAGGGAGAAACTGTTCCTGAATCGTTGAGAGTGCGTCATCAGGCTCCTGTACATCCTCCCTGATGGCAGGGTAAGAAGCTGTTCCTGAATCGTTGAGTGTGTGTCTTCAGGCTCCTGTACATCCTCCCTGATGGCAGAGGGGAAGAAGCTGTTGCTGAATCGTTGAGTGTGTGTCTTCAGGCTCCTGTACCTCCTCCTTGATGGCGAAGGGGAAGAAGTTGTATCTGAATCGTTGAGTGTGTGTCTTCAGGCTCCTGAACCTCCTCCCTGATGGCGAAGGGAAGAAGCTGTACCTGAATCGTTGAGTGTGTGTCTTCAGGCTCCTGTACCTCCTCCCTGATGGCAGAGGGGAAGAAGCTGTTCCTGAATCGTTGAGTGTGCGACTTCAGGCTCCTGTACCTCCTCCCTGATGGTAGAGGGGATGAAGCTGTTCCTGAATCGTTGAGTGTTCGTCTTCAGGCTCCTGTACCTCCTCACTGATGGCAGAGGGGAAGAAGCTGTTATTGAATCATTGAGTGTGTGTCTTCAGGCTCCTGTACCTCCTCCCTGATAGTAGAGGGGAAGAAGCTGTTCCTGAATCGTTGAGTGTGCGTCTTCAGGCTCCTGTACCTCCTCCCTGATGGCAGAGAGGAAGAAGCTGTTCCTGAATTGTTGAGTGTGCGTCTTCAGGCTCCTGTACCCCCTCCCTTATGGTAGAGGGGAAGAAGCTGTTCCTGAATCGTTGAGTGTGCGTCTTCAGGCTCCTGTACCTCCTCCCTGATGGTAGAGGGGAAGAAGCTGTTCCAGAATCGTTGAGTGTGCGTCTTCAGGCTCCTGTACCTCCTCCCTGATGGCAGAGGGGAAGAAGCTGTTCCTGAATCGTTGAGTGTGCGTCTTCAGGCTCCTGTACCTCCTCCCTGATGGCAGAGAGGAAGAAGCTGTTCCTGAATCGTTGAGTGTGTGTCTTCAGGCTCCGGAACCTCCTCCCTGATGGCGGAGGGGAAGAAACTGTACCTGAATCGTTGAGTGTGTGTCTTCAGGCTCCTGAACCTCCTCCCTGATGGCAGAGGGGAAGAAGCTGTTCCTGAATCGTTGAGTGTGCCTCTTCAGGCTCCTGTACCTCCTCCCTGATGGTAGAGGGGAAGAAGCTGTTCCTGAATCGTTGAGTGTGAGTCTTCAGGCTCCTGTACCTCCTCACTGATGGCAGAGGGGAAGAAGATGTTCCTGAATCATTGAGGGTGTGTCTTCAGGCTCCTGTACCTCCTCCCTGATGGCAGAGGGGGACCAGCTGTTCCTGAATAACCGAGTGTGTCTCTTCAGGCCCCGTACATCCTCCCTGATGGCAGAGGGGAAGAAGATGTTCCTGAATCGTTGAGTGTGTGTCCTCAGGCTCCTGTACCTCCTCCCTGATGGCAAAGAGGAAGAAGCTGTTCCTGAATCGTTGAGTGTGTCTTCAGGCTCCTGTACCACCTCCATGATGGCGAAAGGGAAGAAGCTGTTCCTGAATCGTTAAGTGTGTGTCTTCTGGCTCATGTACATCCTCCCTGATGGCAAAGGAGAAGAAGCTATTCCTGAATCGTTGAGTGTGTGTCTTCAGGCTCCTGTACCTCCTCCCTGATGGCAGAGGGGAAGAAGCTGTTCCTGAATCATTGAGTGTGTGTCTTCAGGCTCCTGTACCCCCTCCCTGATGGCAGAGGGAAGAAGCTGTTCCTGAATCGCTGAGTGTGTGTCTTCAGGCTCCTGTACCTCCTCCCTGATGGCAGAGGGGAAGAAGCTGTTCCTGAATCATTGAGTGTGAGTCTTCAGGTACATGAACATCCTCCCTGATGGCAGAGGGGAAGAAGCTGTTCCTGAATCGTTGAGTGTGTGTCTTCAGGCTCCTGTACCTCCTCCCTGATGGCCGAGTGGAAGAAGCTGTTCCTGAATCGTTGAGTGTGCGTCTTCAGGCTCCTGAACCTACTCACTGATGGCAGAGGGGAAGAAGCTGTTCCTGAATCATTGAGTGTGAGTCTTCAGGCACATGAACATCCTCCCTGAAGGCAGAGGGGAAGAAGCTGTTCCTGAATCGTTGAGTGTGTGTCTTCAGGCTCCTGTACCTCCTCCCTGATGGCCGAGTGGAAGAAGCTGTTCCTGAATCATTGAGTGTGTGTCTTCAGGCTCCTGAACCTCCTCCCTGATGGTAGAGGGGAAGAAGCTGTTCCTGAATCGTTGAGTGTGCGTCTTCAGGCTCCTGTACCAGCTCCCTGATAGCGAAAGGGAAGGAGCTGTTCCTGAATTGTTAAGTGTGTGTCTTCAGGCTCCTGTACCTCCTCCCTGATTGCAGAGGGGAAGAAGATGTTCCTGAATCGTTGAGTGTGTGTCCTCAGGCTCCTGTACCTCCTCCCTGATGGCAGAGGGGAAGAAGTTGTTCCTGTATCGTTGAGTGTGTGTCTTCAGGCTCCTGTACCACCTCCCTGATAGCGAAAGTGAAGAAGCTGTTCCTGAATCGTTAAGTGTGTGTCTTCAGGCCCCTGTATCTCCCCCTGATGGAAGAGGGGAAGCAGATGTTCTTGAATCGTTGAGTGTGTGTCCTCAGGCTCCTGTACATCCTCCCTAATGGCAGAGGGGAAGAAGCTGTTCCAGAATCGTTGAGTGTGCGTCTTCAGGCTCCTGTACCTCCTCCCTGATGGCAGAGGGGAAGAAGCTGTTCCTGAATCGTTGAGTGTGCGTCTTCAGGCTCCTGTACCTCCTCCCTGATGGCAGAGAGGAAGAAGCTGTTCCTGAATCGTTGAGTGTGTGTCTTCAGGCTCCGGAACCTCCTCCCTGATGGCGGAGGGGAAGAAACTGTACCTGAATCGTTGAGTGTGTGTCTTCAGGCTCCTGAACCTCCTCCCTGATGGCAGAGGGGAAGAAGCTGTTCCTGAATCGTTGAGTGTGCGTCTTCAGGCTCCTGTACCTCCTCCCTGATGGTAGAGGGGAAGAAGCTGTTCCTGAATCGTTGAGTGTGAGTCTTCAGGCTCCTGTACATCCTCACTGATGGCAGAGGGGAAGAAGATGTTCCTGAATCATTGAGGGTGTGTCTTCAGGCTCCTGTACCTCCTCCCTGATGGCAGAGGGGGACCAGCTGTTCCTGAATAACCGAGTGTGTCTCTTCAGGCCCCGTACATCCTCCCTGATGGCAGAGGGGAAGAAGATGTTCCTGAATCGTTGAGTGTGTGTCCTCAGGCTCCTGTACCTCCTCCCTGATGGCAAAGAGGAAGAAGCTGTTCCTGAATCGTTGAGTGTGTCTTCAGGCTCCTGTACCACCTCCATGATGGCGAAAGGGAAGAAGCTGTTCCTGAATCGTTAAGTGTGTGTCTTCAGGCTCCTGTACCCCCTCCCTGATGGCAGAGGGAAGAAGCTGTTCCTGAATCGCTGAGTGTGTGTCTTCAGGCTCCTGTACCTCCTCCCTGATGGCAGAGGGGAAGAAGCTGTTCCTGAATCATTGAGTGTGAGTCTTCAGGTACATGAACATCCTCCCTGATGGCAGAGGGGAAGAAGCTGTTCCTGAATCGTTGAGTGTGTGTCTTCAGGCTCCTGTACCTCCTCCCTGATGGCCGAGTGGAAGAAGCTGTTCCTGAATCGTTGAGTGTGCGTCTTCAGGCTCCTGAACCTACTCACTGATGGCAGAGGGGAAGAAGCTGTTCCTGAATCATTGAGTGTGAGTCTTCAGGCACATGAACATCCTCCCTGAAGGCAGAGGGGAAGAAGCTGTTCCTGAATCGTTGAGTGTGTGTCTTCAGGCTCCTGTACCTCCTCCCTGATGGCCGAGTGGAAGAAGCTGTTCCTGAATCATTGAGTGTGTGTCTTCAGGCTCCTGAACCTCCTCCCTGATGGTAGAGGGGAAGAAGCTGTTCCTGAATCGTTGAGTGTGCGTCTTCAGGCTCCTGTACCAGCTCCCTGATAGCGAAAGGGAAGGAGCTGTTCCTGAATCGTTAAGTGTGTGTCTTCAGGCTCCTGTACCTCCTCCCTGATTGCAGAGGGGAAGAAGATGTTCCTGAATCGTTGAGTGTGTGTCCTCAGGCTCCTGTACATCCTCCCTGATGGCAGAGGGGAAGAAGCTGTTCCTGAATCACTGAGTGTGTGTCGTCAGGCTCCTGTACCTCCTCCCTGATGGCAGAGAGGAAGAAGTTGTTCCTGTATCGTTGAGTGTGTGTCTTCAGGCTCCTGTACCACCTCCCTGATAGCGAAAGTGAAGAAGCTGTTCCTGAATCATTGAGTGTGTGTCTTCAGGCTCCGGAACCTCCTCCCTGATGGCGGAGGGGAAGAAACTGTACCTGAATCGTTGAGTGTGTGTCTTCAGGCTCCTGAACCTCCTCCCTGATGGCAGAGGGGAAGAAGCTGTTCCTGAATCGTTGAGTGTGAGTCTTCAGGCTCCTGTACCTCCTCACTGATGGCAGAGGGGAAGAAGATGTTCCTGAATCATTCAGGGTGTGTCTTCAGGCTCCTGTACCTCCTCCCTGATGGCAGAGGGGGACCAGCTGTTCCTGAATAACCGAGTGTGTCTCTTCAGGCCCCGTACATCCTCCCTGATGGCAGAGGGGAAGAAGCTGTTCCTGAATCATTGAGTGTGTGTCTTCAGGCTCCTATACCTCCTAACTGCTGGCAGAGCGGAAGGAGCTGTTCCTGAATCGCTGAGTGTGTGTCTTCAGTCTCCTGTACCTCCTCCCAGATGGCAGAGGGGAAGAAGCTGTTCCTGAATCATTCAGTGTGTGTCTTCAGGCTCCTGTACACCCTCCCTGATGGCAGAGGGGAAGAAGCAGTTCCTGAATCACTGAGTGTGCGTCTTCAGGCTCCTGTACCTCCTCACTGATGGCAGAGGGGAAGAAGCTGTTCTTGAGTAATTGAGTGTGTGTCTTCAGGCTCCTGTACCACCTCCCTGATGGCGTAGGGGAAGAAGCTGTTCCTGAATCATTGAGTGTGTGACTTCAGGCTCCTGTACCTCCTCCCTGATGGCAGAGGGGAAGAAGCTGTTCTTGAATCATTGAGTGTGTGTCTTCAGGCTCCTGTACCACCTCACTGAAGGCAGAGGGGAAGAAGCTGTTCCTGAATCGTTGAGTGTGTGTCTTCAGGCTCCTGTACCACCTCCCTGATGGCGGAGGGGAAGAAGCTGTTCTTGAATCATTGAGTGTGTGTCTTCAGGCTCCTGTACCCCCTCCCTGATGGCAGAGGGGAAGAAGCTGTTCCTGAATCATTGAGTGTGTGTCTTCAAGCTCCTGTACCTCCTCCCTGATGGCAGAGGGGGACCAGCTGTTCCTGAATAACCGAGTGTGTCTCTTCAGGCCCCGTACCTCCTCCCTGATGGCAGAGTGGAAGAAGATGTTCCTGAATCGTTGAGTGTGTGTCCTCAGGCTCCTGTACCTCCTCCCTGATGGCAGAGAGGAAGAAGCTGTTCCTGAATCGTTGAGTGTGTCTTCAGGCTCCTGTACCACCTCCATGATGGCGAAAGGAAGAAGCTGTTCCTGAATCGTTAAGTGTGTGTCTTCAGGCTCCTGTACCTCCTCCCTGATGGCAGAGTGGAAGAAGCTGTTCCTGAATCGTTGAGTGTGTGTCTTCAGGCTCCTGTACCTCCTCCCTGATGGCAGAGGGGAAGAAGCTGTTCCTGAATCGTTGAGTGTGTGTCTTCAGGCTCCTGTACCCCCTCCCTGATGGCAGAGGGAAGAAGCTGTTCCTGAATCGCTGAGTGTGTGTCTTCAGGCTCCTGTACCTCCTCCCTGATGGCAGAGGGGAAGAAGCTGTTCCTGAATCATTGAGTGTGAGTCTTCAGGCACATGTACATCCTCCCTGAAGGCAGAGGGGAAAAAGCTGTTCCTGAATCGTTGAGTGTGTGTCTTCAGGCTCCGGAACCTCCTCCCTGATGGCGGAGGGGAAGAAACTGTACCTGAATCGTTGAGTGTGTGTCTTCAGGCTCCTGTACCCCCTCCCTGATGGCAGAGGGAAGAAGCTGTTCCTGAATCGCTGAGTGTGTTTCTTCAGGTACATGAACATCCTCCCTGATGGCAGAGGGGAAGAAGCTGTTCCTGAATCGTTGAGTGTGTGTCTTCAGGCTCCTGTACCTCCTCCCTGATGGCCGAGTGGAAGAAGCTGTTCCTGAATCGTTGAGTGTGCGTCTTCAGGCTCCTGAACCTACTCACTGATGGCAGAGGGGAAGAAGCTGTTCCTGAATCATTGAGTGTGAGTCTTCAGGCACATGAACATCCTCCCTGAAGGCAGAGGGGAAGAAGCTGTTCCTGAATCGTTGAGTGTGTGTCTTCAGGCTCCTGTACCTCCTCCCTGATGGCCGAGTGGAAGAAGCTGTTCCTGAATCATTGAGTGTGTGTCTTCAGGCTCCTGAACCTCCTCCCTGATGGTAGAGGGGAAGAAGCTGTTCCTGAATCGTTGAGTGTGCGTCTTCAGGCTCCTGTACCAGCTCCCTGATAGCGAAAGGGAAGGAGCTGTTCCTGAATCGTTAAGTGTGTGTCTTCTGGCTCCTGTACCTCCTCCCTGATGGCAGAGGGGAAGAAGATGTTCCTGAATCGTTGAGTGTGTGTCCTCAGGCTCCTGTACATCCTCCCTGATGGCAGAGGGGAAGAAGCTGTTCCTGAATCACTGAGTGTGTGTCGTCAGGCTCCTGTACCTCCTCCCTGATGGCAGAGAGGAAGAAGTTGTTCCTGTATCGTTGAGTGTGTGTCTTCAGGCTCCTGTACCACCTCCCTGATAGCGAAAGTGAAGAAGCTGTTCCTGAATCGTTAAGTGTGTGTCTTCAGGCCCCTGTATCTCCCCCCTGATGGAAGAGGGGAAGCAGATGTTCCTGAATCGTTGAGTGTGTGTCCTCAGGCTCCTGTACATCCTCCCTGATGGCAGAGGGGAAGAAGCTGTTCCTGAATCATTGAGTGTGTGTCTTCAGGCTCCTATACCTCCTAACTGCTGGCAGAGCGGAAGGAGCTGTTCCTGAATCGCTGAGTGTGTGTCTTCAGTCTCCTGTACCTCCTCCCAGATGGCAGAGGGGAAGAAGCTGTTCCTGAATCATTCAGTGTGTGTCTTCAGGCTCCTGTACACACTCCCTGATGGCAGAGGGGAAGAAGCAGTTCCTGAATCACTGAGTGTGCGTCTTCAGGCTCCTGTACCTCCTCACTGATGGCAGAGGGGAAGAAGCTGTTCTTGAGTAATTGAGTGTGTGTCTTCAGGCTCCTGTACCACCTCCCTGATGGCGTAGGGGAAGAAGCTGTTCCTGAATCATTGAGTGTGTGACTTCAGGCAACTGTACCTCCTCCCTGATGGCAGAGGGGAAGAAGCTGTTCTTGAATCATTGAGTGTGTGTCTTCAGGCTCCTGTACCTCCTCACTGAAGGCAGAGGGGAAGAAGCTGTTCCTGAATCGTTGAGTGTGTGTCTTCAGGCTCCTGTACCACCTCCCTGATGGCGGAGGGGAAGAAGCTGTTCTTGAATCATTGAGTGTGTGTCTTCAGGCTCCTGTACCCCCTCCCTGATGGCAGAGGGGAAGAAGCTGTTCCTGAATCATTGAGTGTGTGTCTTCAAGCTCCTGTACCTCCTCCCTGATGGCAGAGGGGGACCAGCTGTTCCTGAATAACCGAGTGTGTCTCTTCAGGCCCCGTACCTCCTCCCTGATGGCAGAGTGGAAGAAGATGTTCCTGAATCGTTGAGTGTGTGTCCTCAGGCTCCTGTACCTCCTCCCTGATGGCAGAGAGGAAGAAGCTGTTCCTGAATCGTTGAGTGTGTCTTCAGGCTCCTGTACCACCTCCATGATGGCGAAAGGAAGAAGCTGTTCCTGAATCGTTAAGTGTGTGTCTTCAGGCTCCTGTACCTCCTCCCTGATGGCAGAGGGGAAGAAGCTGTTCCTGAATCGTTGAGTGTGTGTCTTCAGGCTCCTGTACCCCCTCCCTGATGGCAGAGGGAAGAAGCTGTTCCTGAATCGCTGAGTGTGTGTCTTCAGGCTCCTGTACCTCCTCCCTGATGGCAGAGGGGAAGAAGCTGTTCCTGAATCCTTGAGTGTGAGTCTTCAGGCACATGTACATCCTCCCTGAAGGCAGAGGGGAAAAAGCTGTTCCTGAATCGTTGAGTGTGTGTCTTCAGGCTCCGGAACCTCCTCCCTGATGGCGGAGGGGAAGAAACTGTACCTGAATCGTTGAGTGTGTGTCTTCAGGCTCCTGAACCTCCTCCCTGATGGCAGAGGGGAAGAAGCTGTTCCTGAATCGTTGAGTGTGCGTCTTCAGGCTCCTGTACCTCCTCCCTGATGGAAGAGGGGAAGAAGCTGTTCCTGAATCGTTGAGTGTGAGTCTTCAGGCTCCTGTACCTCCTCAATGATGGCAGAGGGGAAGAAGATTTTCCTGAATCATTGAGGGTGTGTCTTCAGGCTCCTGTACCTCCTCCCTGATGGCAGAGGGGGACCAGCTGTTCCTGAATAACCGAGTGTGTCTCTTCAGGCCCCGTACATCCTCCGTGATGGCAGAGGGGAAGAAGATGTTCCTGAATCGTTGAGTGTGTGTCTTCAGGCTCCTATACCTCCTAACTGCTGGCAGAGCGGAAGGAGCTGTTCCTGAATCGCTGAGTGTGTGTCTTCAGTCTCCTGTACCTCCTCCCAGATGGCAGAGGGGAAGAAGCTGTTCCTGAATCATTCAGTGTGTGTCTTCAGGCTCCTGTACACCCTCCCTGATGGCAGAGGGGAAGAAGCAGTTCCTGAATCACTGAGTGTGCGTCTTCAGGCTCCTGTACCTCCTCACTGATGGCAGAGGGGAAAAAGCTTTTCTTGAGTAATTGAGTGTGTGTCTTCAGGCTCCTGTAACACCTCCCTGATGGCGTAGGGGAAGAAGCTGTTCCTGAATCATTGAGTGTGTGACTTCAGGCTCCTGTACCTCCTCCCTGATGGCAGAGGGGAAGAAGCTGTTCTTGAATCATTGAGTGTGTGTCTTCAGGCTCCTGTACCTCCTCACTGAAGGCAGAGGGGAAGAAGCTGTTCCTGAATCGTTGAGTGTGTGTCTTCAGGCTCCTGTACCACCTCCCTGATGGCGGAGGGGAAGAAGCTGTTCTTGAATCATTGAGTGTGTGTCTTCAGGCTCCTGTACCCCCTCCCTGATGGCAGAGGGGAAGAAGCTGTTCCTGAATCATTGAGTGTGTGTCTTCAAGCTCCTGTACCTCCTCCCTGATGGCAGAGGGGGACCAGCTGTTCCTGAATAACCGAGTGTGTCTCTTCAGGCCCTGTACCTCCTCCCTGATGGCAGAGTGGAAGAAGATGTTCCTGAATTGTTGAGTGTGTGTCCTCAGGCTCCTGTACCTCCTCCCTGATGGCAGAGAGGAAGAAGCTGTTCCTGAATCGTTGAGTGTGTCTTCAGGCTCCTGTACCACCTCCATGATGGCGAAAGGAAGAAGCTGTTCCTGAATCGTTAAGTGTGTGTCTTCAGGCTCCTGTACCTCCTCCCTGATGGCAGAGGGGAAGAAGCTGTTCCTGAATCGTTGAGTGTGTGTCTTCAGGCTCCTGTACCCCCTCCCTGATGGCAGAGGGAAGAAGCTGTTCCTGAATCGCTGAGTGTGTGTCTTCAGGCTCCTGTACCTCCTCCCTGATGGCAGAGGGGAAGAAGCTGTTCCTGAATCCTTGAGTGTGAGTCTTCAGGCACATGTACATCCTCCCTGAAGGCAGAGGGGAAAAAGCTGTTCCTGAATCGTTGAGTGTGTGTCTTCAGGCTCCGGAACCTCCTCCCTGATGGCGGAGGGGAAGAAACTGTACCTGAATCGTTGAGTGTGTGTCTTCAGGCTCCTGAACCTCCTCCCTGATGGCAGAGGGGAAGAAGCTGTTCCTGAATCGTTGAGTGTGTGTCTTCAGGCTCCTGTACCTCCTCCCTGATGGTAGAGGGGAAGAAGCTGTTCCTGAATCGTTGAGTGTGAGTCTTCAGGCTCCTGTACCTCCTCAATGATGGCAGAGGGGAAGAAGATTTTCCTGAATCATTGAGGGTGTGTCTTCAGGCTCCTGTACCTCCTCCCTGATGGCAGAGGGGGACCAGCTGTTCCTGAATAACCGAGTGTGTCTCTTCAGGCCCCGTACATCCTCCGTGATGGCAGAGGGGAAGAAGCTGTTCCTGAATCGTTGAGTGTGTGTCCTCAGGCTCCTGTACCTCCTCCCTGATGGCAGAGAGGAAGAAGCTGTTCCTGAATCGTTGAGTGTGTCTTCAGGCTCCTGTACCACCTCCATGATGGCGAAAGGGAAGAAGCTGTTCCTGAATCGTTGAGTGTGTGTCTTCAGGCTCCTGTACCTCCTCCCTGATGGCCGAGTGGAAGAAGCTGTTCCTGAATCGTTGAGTGTGCGTCTTCAGGCTCCTGAACCTCCTCCCTGATGGTAGAGGGGAAGAAGCTGTTCCTGAATCGTTGAGTGTGCGTCTTCAGGCTCCTGTACCTCCTCCCTGATGGTAGAGGGGAAGAAGCTGTTCCTGAATCGTTGAGTGTGCGTCTTCAGGCTCCTGTACCTCCTCACTGATGGCAGAGGGGAAGAAGCTGTTCTTGAATCATTGAGTGTGTGTCTTCAGGCTCCTGTACCTCCTCCCTGATGGTAGAGGGGAAGAAGCTGTTCCTGAATCGTTGAGTGTGCGTCTTCAGGCTCCTGTACCACCTCCCTGATGGTAGACGGGAAGAAGCTCTTCCTGAATCGTTGAGTGTGCGTCTTCAGGCTCCTGTACCTCCTCCCTGATGGTAGAGGGGAAGAAGCTGTTCCTGAATCGTTGAGTGTGCGTCTTCAGGCTCCTGTACCTCCTCCCTGATGGTAGACGGGAAGAAGCTGTTCCTGAATCGTTGAGTGTGCGTCTTCAGGCTCCTGTACCTCCTCCCTGATGGCGGAGAGGAAGAAGCTGTTCCTGAATCATTGAGTGTGTGTCTTCAGGCTCCTGTACCTCCTCCCTGATGGCAGAGTGGAAGCAGCTGTTCCTAAATCGCTGAGTGTGTGTATTCAGGCTCATGTACATCCTCCCTGATGGCAGAGGGGAAGAAGCTGTTCCTGAATCGTTGAGTGTGTGTCTTCAGGCTCCTGTACATCCTCCCTGATGGCAGAGGGGAAGAAGCTGTTCCTGAATCATTGAGTGTGTGTCTTCAGGCTCCGGAACCTCCTCCCTGATGGCGGAGGGGAAGAAACTGTACCTGAATCGTTGAGTGTGTGTCTTCAGGCTCCTGAACCTCCTCCCTGATGGCAGAGGGGAAGAAGCTGTTCCTGAATCGTTGAGTGTGAGTCTTCAGGCTCCTGTACCTCCTCACTGATGGCAGAGGGGAAGAAGATGTTCCTGAATCATTGAGGGTGTGTCTTCAGGCTCCTGTATCTCCTCCCTGATGGCAGAGGGGGACCAGCTGTTCCTGAATAACCGAGTGTGTCTCTTCAGGCCCCGTACATCCTCCCTGATGGCAGAGGGGAAGAAGATGTTCCTGAATCGTTGAGTGTGTGTCCTCAGGCTCCTGTACCTCCTCCCTGATGGCAGAGAGGAAGAAGCTGTTCCTGAATCGTTGAGTGTGTGTCTTCAGGCACATGTACATCCCCCCTGATGGGGAAGGAGGAGACACTGTTCCTGAATCGTAGATTGTGTGTCTTTAGGCTCCTGTACATCCTCCCTGACTGCAGAGGGAAGAAGCTGCTCTTGAATCGTTGAGTGTGTGTGTTCAGGCCCCTGTACCTCCTCCCGGATGACAGAGGGAAAGAAGCTGTTCCTAAATCGTTGAGTGTGTGTCTTCAAGCTCCTGTACCTTCTCCCTGATGGCGAAGGGGAAGAAGCTGTACCTGAATCGTTGAGTGTGTGTCTTCAGGCTCCTGTACCTCCTCCCTGATGGCAGAGGGGAAGAAGCAGTTCCTGAATTGTTGAGTGTGTGTCTTCAGGCTCCTGTACCTCCTCACTAATGGCAGAGGGGAAGAAGCTGTTCCTGAATCATTGTGTGTGTGTCTGCAAGCTCCAGTACCTCCTCCCTGATCGGGAGGAGGGAGAAACTGTTCCTGAATCGTTGATTGTGTGTCTTCAGGCTCCTGTACCTCCTCCCTGATGGCAGAGGGTAAGAAGCTGTTCCTGAAATGTTGAGTGTGTGTCTTCAGGCTCCTGTATCTCCTCCCTGATGGCAGAGGGGGACCAGCTGTTCCTGAATCACCGAGTGTGTATCTTCAGGCGCCGTACATCCTCCCTGATGGCAGAGAGGAAGAAGATGTTCCTGAATCACTGAGTGGGTGTCTTCAGGCTCCTGTACCTCCTCCCTGATGGCAGAGAGGAAGAAGCTGTTCCTGAATCATTGAGTGTGTGTATTCAGGCTCCTGTACCACCACCCTGATAGCGAAAGGGAAGAAGCTGTTCCTGAATCGTTGTGTCTGTGTCTTCAGGCTCCTGTACCTTCTCCCTGATGGCGAAGGGGAAGAAGCTGTTCCTGAATCGTTGAGTGTGTGTCTTCAGGCTCCTGTACCTCCTCACTGATGGCAGAGGGGAAGAAGCTGTTCCTGAATTGTTGAGTGTGTGTCTTCAGGCTCCTGTACCTCCTCCCTGGTGGCAGAGGGGAAGAAGCTGTTCCTGAATCGTTGAGTGTGTGTCTTCAGGCTCCTGTACGTCCTCACTGATGGCAGAGGGGAAGAAGCTGTTCCTGAATCATTCTGTGTCTGTCTGCAAGCTCCATTACCTCCTCCCTGATCGAGAAGAGGGAGAAACTGTTCCTGAATCGTTGATTGTGTGTCTTCAGGCTCCTGTACCTCATCCCTGATGGCAGAGGGAAAGAAGCTGTTCCTGAAATGTTGAGTGTGTGTCTTCAGGCTCCTGTACCACCTCCCTGATGGCAGAGAGGAAGAAGCTGTTCCTGAATCGTTGAGTGTGTGTCTTCAGGCTCCTGTACCTCCTCACTGATGGCAGAGGGGAAGAAGCTGTTCCTGAATCATTGAGTGTGTGTCTTCAGGCTCCTGTACCTCCTCACTGATGGCAGAGTGGAAGAAGCTGTTCCTGAGTCATTGAGTGTGTGTCTTCAGGCACATGTACATCCTCCCTTATGGGGAAGGAGGAGACACTGTTCCTGATTCGTAGATTGTGTGTCTCAGGCTCCTGTACATCCTCCCTGATGGCGGAGGGGGAGAAGCTGTTCCTGATTCGCTGAGTGTGCGTCTTCAGGCACATGTACCTCCTCCCTGATGGTATGAGTGAGAAGGAGTTCCTGAATCGTTGAGTGTGTGTCTTCAGTCTCCTGTATCTCCTCACTGATGGCAGAGGGGAAGAAGCTGTTCCTGAATCGTTGAGTGTGTGTCTTCAGGCTCCTGTACCTCCTCCCTGATGGTAGAGGGGAAGAAGCTGTTCCAGAATCGTTGAGTGTGCGTCTTCAGGCTCCTGTACCTCCTCCCTGATGGCAGAGGGGAAGAAGCTGTTCCTGAATCGTTGAGTGTGCGTCTTCAGGCTCCTGTACCTCCTCCCTGATGGCAGAGAGGAAGAAGCTGTTCCTGAATCGTTGAGTGTGTGTCTTCAGGCTCCGGAACCTCCTCCCTGATGGCGGAGGGAAAGAAACTGTACCTGAATCGTTGAGTGTGTGTCTTCAGGCTCCTGAACCTCCTCCCTGATGGCAGAGGGGAAGAAGCTGTTCCTGAATCGTTGAGTGTGCGTCTTCAGGCTCCTGTACCTCCTCCCTGATGGTAGAGGGGAAGAAGCTGTTCCTGAATCGTTGAGTGTGAGTCTTCAGGCTCCTGTACCTCCTCACTGATGGCAGAGGGGAAGAAGATGTTCCTGAATCATTGAGGGTGTGTCTTCAGGCTCCTGTACCTCCTCCCTGATGGCAGAGGGGGACCAGCTGTTCCTGAATAACCGAGTGTGTCTCTTCAGGCCCCGTACATCCTCACTGATGGCAGAGGGGAAGAAGATGTTCCTGAATCGTTGAGTGTGTGTCCTCAGGCTCCTGTACCTCCTCCCTGATGGCAGAGAGGAAGAAGCTGTTCCTGAATCGTTGAGTGTGTCTTCAGGCTCCTGTACCACCTCCATGATGGCGAAAGGGAAGAAGCTGTTCCTGAATCGTTAAGTGTGTGTCTTCAGGCTCATGTACATCCTCCCTGATGGCAAAGGAGAAGAAGCTGTTCCTGAATCGTCGAGTGTGTGTCTTCAGGCTCCTGTACCTCCTCCCTGATGGCAGAGGGGAAGAAGCTGTTCCTGAATCGTTGAGTGTGTGTCTTCAGGCTCCTGTACCCCCTCCCTGATGGCAGAGGGAAGAAGCTGTTCCTGAATCGCTGAGTGTGTGTCTTCAGGCTCCTGTACCTCCTCCCTGATGGCAGAGGGGAAGAAGCTGTTCCTGAATCGTTGAGTGTGTGTCTTCAGGCTCCTGTACCCCCTCCCTGATGGCAGAGGGAAGAAGCTGTTCCTGAATCGCTGAGTGTGTGTCTTCAGGCTCCTGTACCTCCTCCCTGATGGCCGAGTGGAAGAAGCTGTTCCTGAATCATTGAGTGTGTGTCTTCAGGCTCCTGAACCTCCTCCCTGATGGTAGAGGGGAAGAAGCTGTTCCTGAATCGTTGAGTGTGCGTCTTCAGGCTCCTGTACCACCTCCCTGATAGCGAAAGGGAAGGAGCTGTTCCTGAATCGTTAAGTGTGTGTCTTCAGGCTCCTGTACCTCCTCCCTGATGGCAGAGGGGAAGAAGATGTTCCTGAATCGTTGAGTGTGTGTCCTCAGGCTCCTGTACATCCTCCCTGATGGCAGAGGGGAAGAAGCTGTTCCTGAATCACTGAGTGTGTGTCGTCAGGCTCCTGTACCTCCTCCCTGATGGCAGAGAGGAAGAAGTTGTTCCTGTATCGTTGAGTGTGTGTCTTCAGGCTCCTGTACCACCTCCCTGATAGCGAAAGTGAAGAAGCTGTTCCTGAATCGTTAAGTGTGTGTCTTCAGGCCCCTGTATCTCCCCCCTGATGGAAGAGGGGAAGCAGCTGTTCCTGAATCGTTCAGTGTGTGTCTTCAGGGCTCTGTACATCCTCCCTGATGGCAGAGGGGAAGAAGCTGTTCCTGAATCATTGAGTGTGTGTCTTCAGGCTCCTATACCTCCTAACTGCTGGCAGAGCGGAAGAAGCTGTTCCTGAATCGCTGAGTGTGTGTCTTCAGTCTCCTGTACCTCCTCCCAGATGGCAGAGGGGAAGAAGCTGTTCCTGAATCATTCAGTGTGTGTCTTCAGGCTCCTGTACACCCTCCCTGATGGCAGAGGGGAAGAAGCAGTTCCTGAATCACTGAGTGTGCGTCTTCAGGCTGCTGTACCTCCTCACTGATGGCAGAGGGGAAGAAGCAGTTCTTGAGTAATTGAGTGTGTGTCTTCAGGCTCCTGTACCACCTCCCTGATGGCGTAGGGGAAGAAGCTGTTCCTGAATCATTGAGTGTGTGACTTCAGGCTCCTGTACCTCCTCCCTGATGGCAGAGGGGAAGAAGCTGTTCTTGAATCATTGAGTGTGTGTCTTCAGGCTCCTGTACCTCCTCACTGATGGCAGAGGGGAAGAAGCTGTTCCTGAATCGTTGAGTGTGTGTCTTCAGGCTCCTGTACCACCTCCCTGATGGCGGAGGGGAAGAAGCTGTTCTTGAATCATTGAGTGTGTGTCTTCAGGCTCCTGTACCCCCTCCCTGATGGCAGAGGGGAAGAAGCTGTTCCTGAATCGCTGAGTGTGTCTCTTCAGGCTCCTGTACCCCCTCCCTGATGGCAGAGGGAAGAAGCTGTTCCTGAATCGCTGAGTGTGTGTCTTCAGGCTCCTGTACCTCCTCCCTGATGGCCGAGTGGAAGAAGCTGTTCCTGAATCATTGAGTGTGTGTCTTCAGGCTCCTGAACCTCCTCCCTGATGGTAGAGGGGAAGAAGCTGTTCCTGAATCGTTGAGTGTGCGTCTTCAGGCTCCTGTACCACCTCCCTGATAGCGAAAGGGAAGGAGCTGTTCCTGAATCGTTAAGTGTGTGTCTTCAAGCTCCTGTACCTCCTCCCTGATGGCAGAGGGGAAGAAGATGTTCCTGAATCGTTGAGTGTGTGTCCTCAGGCTCCTGTACATCCTCCCTGATGGCAGAGGGGAAGAAGCTGTTCCTGAATCACTGAGTGTGTGTCGTCAGGCTCCTGTACCTCCTCCCTGATGGCAGAGAGGAAGAAGTTGTTCCTGTATCGTTGAGTGTGTGTCTTCAGGCTCCTGTACCACCTCCCTGATAGCGAAAGTGAAGAAGCTGTTCCTGAATCGTTAAGTGTGTGTCTTCAGGCCCCTGTATCTCCCCCCTGATGGAAGAGGGGAAGCAGCTGTTCCTGAATCGTTCAGTGTGTGTCTTCAGGGCTCTGTACATCCTCCCTGATGGCAGAGGGGAAGAAGCTGTTCCTGAATCATTGAGTGTGTGTCTTCAGGCTCCTATACCTCCTAACTGCTGGCAGAGCGGAAGAAGCTGTTCCTGAATCGCTGAGTGTGTGTCTTCAGTCTCCTGTACCTCCTCCCAGATGGCAGAGGGGAAGAAGCTGTTCCTGAATCATTCAGTGTGTGTCTTCAGGCTCCAGTACACCCTCCCTGATGGCAGAGGGGAAGAAGCAGTTCCTGAATCACTGAGTGTGCGTCTTCAGGCTCCTGTACCTCCTCACTGATGGCAGAGGGGAAGAAGCAGTTCTTGAGTAATTGAGTGAGTGTCTTCAGGCTCCTGTACCACCTCCCTGATGGCAGAGGGGAAGAAGCTGTTCTTGAATCATTGAGTGTGTGACTTCAGGCTCCTGTACCTCCTCCCTGATGGCAGAGGGGAAGAAGCTGTTCTTGAATCATTGAGTGTGTGTCTTCAGGCTCCTGTACCCCCTCCCTGATGGCAGAGGGGAAGAAGCTGTTCCTGAATCATTGAGTGTGTGACTTCAGGCTCCTGTACCTCCTCCCTGATGGCAGAGGGGAAGAAGCTGTTCTTGAATCATTGAGTGTGTGTCTTCAGTCTCCTGTACCTCCTCACTGATGGCAGAGGGGAAGAAGCTGTTCCTGAATCGTTGAGTGTGTGTCTTCAGGCTCCTGTACCACCTCCCTGATGGCGGAGGGGAAGAAGCTGTTCTTGAATCATTGAGTGTGTGTTTTCAGGCTCCTGTACCCCCTCCCTGATGGCAGAGGGGAAGAAGCTGTTCCTGAATCATTGAGTGTGTGTCTTCAAGCTCCTGTACCTCCTCCCTGATGGCAGAGGGGGACCAGCTGTTCCTGAATAACCGAGTGTGTCTCTTCAGGCCCCGTACATCCTCCCTGATGGCAGAGTGGAAGAAGATGTTCCTGAATCGTTGAGTGTGTGTCCTCAGGCTCCTGTACCTCCTCCCTGATGGCAGAGAGGAAGAAGCTGTTCCTGAATCGTTGAGTGTGTCTTCAGGCTCCTGTACCACCTCCATGATGGCGAAAGGGAAGAAGCTGTTCCTGAATCGTTAAGTGTGTGTCTTCAGGCTCCTGTACCACCTCCATGATGGCGAAAGGGAAGAAGCTGTTCCTGAATCGTTAAGTGTGTGTCTTCAGGCTCATGTACATCCTCCCTGATGGCAAAGGAGAAGAAGCTGTTCCTGAATCGTTGAGTGTGTGTCTTCAGGCTCCTGTACCTCCTCCCTGATGGCAGAGGGGAAGAAGCTGTTCCTGAATCGTTGAGTGTGTGTCTTCAGGCTCCTGTACCCCCTCCCTGATGGCAGAGGGAAGAAGCTGTTCCTGAATCGCTGAGTGTGTGTCTTCAGGCTCCTGTACCTCCTCCCTGATGGCAGAGGGGAAGAAGCTGTTCCTGAATCGTTGAGTGTGTGTCTTCAGGCTCCTGTACCCCCTCCCAGATGGCAGAGGGAAGAAGCTGTTCCTGAATCGCTGAGTGTGTGTCTTCAGGCTCCTGTACCTCCTCCCTGATGGCCGAGTGGAAGAAGCTGTTCCTGAATCATTGAGTGTGTGTCTTCAGGCTCCTGAACCTCCTCCCTGATGGTAGAGGGGAAGAAGCTGTTCCTGAATTGTTGAGTGTGCGTCTTCAGGCTCCTGTACCACCTCCCTGATAGCGAAAGGGAAGGAGCTGTTCCTGAAACGTTAAGTGTGTGTCTTCAGGCTCCTGTACCTCCTCCCTGATGGCAGAGGGGAAGAAGATGTTCCTGAATCGTTGAGTGTGTGTCCTCAGGCTCCTGTACATCCTCCCTGATGGCAGAGGGGAAGAAGCTGTTCCTGAATCACTGAGTGTGTGTCGTCAGGCTCCTGTACCTCCTCCCTGATGGCAGAGAGGAAGAAGTTGTTCCTGTATCGTTGAGTGTGTGTCTTCAGGCTCCTGTACCACCTCCCTGATAGCGAAAGTGAAGAAGCTGTTCCTGAATCGTTAAGTGTGTGTCTTCAGGCCCCTGTATCTCCCCCCTGATGGAAGAGGGGAAGCAGCTGTTACTGAATCGTTCAGTGTGTGTCTTCAGGGCTCTGTACATCCTCCCTGATGGCAGAGGGGAAGAAGCTGTTCCTGAATCATTGAGTGTGTGTCTTCAGGCTCCTATACCTCCTAACTGCTGGCAGAGCGGAAGAAGCTGTTCCTGAATCGTTGAGT
Source organism: Hypanus sabinus (assembly GCF_030144855.1). NCBI lineage: Eukaryota > Metazoa > Chordata > Chondrichthyes > Myliobatiformes > Dasyatidae > Hypanus > Hypanus sabinus. The sequence goes on along the minus strand of NW_026779500.1, from coordinate 30,714 downwards.
GTGTGTCTTCAGGCTCCTGTACCTCCTCCCTGATGGCAGAGGGGAAGAAGCTGTTCCTGAATCGTTGAGTGTGTGTCTTCAGGCTCCTGTACACCCTCCCTGATGGCAGAGGGAAGAAGCTGTTCCTGAATCGCTGAGTGTGTGTCTTCAGGCTCCTGTACCTCCTCCCTGATGGCAGAGGGGAAGAAGCTGTTCCTGAATCGTTGAGTGTGTGTCTTCAGGCTCCTGTACCCCCTCCCTGATGGCAGAGGGAAGAAGCTGTTCCTGAATCGCTGAGTGTGTGTCTTCAGGCTCCTGTACCTCCTCCCAGATGGCAGAGGGGAAGCAGCTGTTCCTGAATCGTTCAGTGTGTGTCTTCAGGGCTCTGTACATCCTCCCTGATGGCAGAGGGGAAGAAGCTGTTCCTGAATCATTGAGTGTGTGTCTTCAGGCTCCTATACCTCCTAACTGCTGGCAGAGCGGAAGAAGCTGTTCCTGAATCGCTGAGTGTGTGTCTTCAGTCTCCTGTACCTCCTCCCAGATGGCAGAGGGGAAGAAGCTGTTCCTGAATCATTCAGTGTGTGTCTTCAGGCTCCTGTACACCCTCCCTGATGGCAGAGGGGAAGAAGCAGTTCCTGAATCACTGAGTGTGCGTCTTCAGGCTCCTGTACCTCCTCACTGATGGCAGAGGGGAAGAAGCAGTTCTTGAGTAATTGAGTGTGTGTCTTCAGGCTCCTGTACCACCTCCCTGATGGCGTAGGGGAAGAAGCTGTTCCTGAATCATTGAGTGTGTGACTTCAGGCTCCTGTACCTCCTCCCTGATGGCAGAGGGGAAGAAGCTGTTCTTGAATCATTGAGTGTGTGTCTTCAGGCTCCTGTACCTCCTCACTGATGGCAGAGGGGAAGAAGCTGTTCCTGAATCGTTGAGTGTGTGTCTTCAGGCTCCTGTACCACCTCCCTGATGGCGGAGGGGAAGAAGCTGTTCTTGAATCATTGAGTGTGTGTCTTCAGGCTCCTGTACCCCCTCCCTGATGGCAGAGGGGAAGAAGCTGTTCCTGAATCATTGAGTGTGTGTCTTCAAGCTCCTGTACCTCCTCCCTGATGGCAGAGGGGGACCAGCTGTTCCTGAATAACCGAGTGTGTCTCTTCAGGCCCCGTACATCCTTCCTGATGGCAGAGTGGAAGAAGATGTTCCTGAATCGCTGAGTGTGTCTCTTCAGGCTCCTGTACCCCCTCCCTGATGGCAGAGGGAAGAAGCTGTTCCTGAATCGCTGAGTGTGTGTCTTCAGGCTCCTGTACCTCCTCCCTGATGGCCGAGTGGAAGAAGCTGTTCCTGAATCATTGAGTGTGTGTCTTCAGGCTCCTGAACCTCCTCCCTGATGGTAGAGGGGAAGAAGCTGTTCCTGAATCGTTGAGTGTGCGTCTTCAGGCTCCTGTACCACCTCCCTGATAGCGAAAGGGAAGGAGCTGTTCCTGAATCGTTAAGTGTGTGTCTTCAAGCTCCTGTACCTCCTCCCTGATGGCAGAGGGGAAGAAGATGTTCCTGAATCGTTGAGTGTGTGTCCTCAGGTTCCTGTACATCCTCCCTGATGGCAGAGGGGAAGAAGCTGTTCCTGAATCACTGAGTGTGTGTCGTCAGGCTCCTGTACCTCCTCCCTGATGGCAGAGAGGAAGAAGTTGTTCCTGTATCGTTGACTGTGTGTCTTCAGGCTCCTGTACCACCTCCCTGATAGCGAAAGTGAAGAAGCTGTTCCTGAATCGTTAAGTGTGTGTCTTCAGGCCCCTGTATCTCCCCCCTGATGGAAGAGGGGAAGCAGCTGTTCCTGAATCGTTCAGTGTGTGTCTTCAGGGCTCTGTACATCCTCCCTGATGGCAGAGGGGAAGAAGCTGTTCCTGAATCATTGAGTGTGTGTCTTCAGGCTCCTATACCTCCTAACTGCTGGCAGAGCGGAAGAAGCTGTTCCTGAATCGCTGAGTGTGTGTCTTCAGTCTCCTGTACCTCCTCCCAGATGGCAGAGGGGAAGAAGCTGTTCCTGAATCATTCAGTGTGTGTCTTCAGGCTCCTGTACACCCTCCCTGATGGCAGAGGGGAAGAAGCAGTTCCTGAATCACTGAGTGTGCGTCTTCAGGCTCCTGTACCTCCTCACTGATGGCAGAGGGGAAGAAGCAGTTCTTGAGTAATTGAGTGAGTGTCTTCAGGCTCCTGTACCACCTCCCTGATGGCGTAGGGGAAGAAGCTGTTCCTGAATCATTGAGTGTGTGACTTCAGGCTCCTGTACCTCCTCCCTGATGGCAGAGGGGAAGAAGCTGTTCTTGAATCATTGAGTGTGTGTCTTCAGTCTCCTGTACCTCCTCACTGATGGCAGAGGGGAAGAAGCTGTTCCTGAATCGTTGAGTGTGTGTCTTCAGGCTCCTGTACCACCTCCCTGATGGCGGAGGGGAAGAAGCTGTTCTTGAATCATTGAGTGTGTGTCTTCAGGCTCCTGTACCCCCTCCCTGATGGCAGAGGGGAAGAAGCTGTTCCTGAATCATTGAGTGTGTGTCTTCAAGCTCCTGTACCTCCTCCCTGATGGCAGAGTGGGACCAGCTGTTACTGAATAACCGAGTGTGTCTCTTCAGGCCCCGTACATCCTCCCTGATGGCAGAGTGGAAGAAGATGTTCCTGAATCGTTGAGTGTGTGTCCTCAGGCTCCTGTACCTCCTCCCTGATGGCAGAGAGGAAGAAGCTGTTCCTGAATCGTTGAGTGTGTCTTCAGGCTCCTGTACCACCTCCATGATGGCGAAAGGGAAGAAGCTGTTCCTGAATCGTTAAGTGTGTGTCTTCAGGCTCCTGTACCACCTCCATGATGGCGAAAGGGAAGAAGCTGTTCCTGAATCGTTAAGTGTGTGTCTTCAGGCTCATGTACATCCTCCCTGATGGCAAAGGAGAAGAAGCTGTTCCTGAATCGTTGAGTGTGTGTCTTCAGGCTCCTGTACCTCCTCCCTGATGGCAGAGGGGAAGAAGCTGTTCCTGAATCGTTGAGTGTGTGTCTTCAGGCTCCTGTACCCCCTCCCTGATGGCAGAGGGAAGAAGCTGTTCCTGAATCGCTGAGTGTGTGTCTTCAGGCTCCTGTACCTCCTCCCTGATGGCAGAGGGGAAGAAGCTGTTCCTGAATCGTTGAGTGTGTGTCTTCAGGCTCCTGTACCCCCTCCCTGATGGCAGAGGGAAGAAGCTGTTCCTGAATCGCTGAGTGTGTGTCTTCAGGCTCCTGTACCTCCTCCCTGATGGCCGAGTGGAAGAAGCTGTTCCTGAATCATTGAGTGTGTGTCTTCAGGCTCCTGAACCTCCTCCCTGATGGTAGAGGGGAAGAAGCTGTTCCTGAATTGTTGAGTGTGCGTCTTCAGGCTCCTGTACCACCTCCCTGATAGCGAAAGGGAAGGAGCTGTTCCTGAAACGTTAAGTGTGTGTCTTCAGGCTCCTGTACCTCCTCCCTGATGGCAGAGGGGAAGAAGATGTTCCTGAATCGTTGAGTGTGTGTCCTCAGGCTCCTGTACATCCTCCCTGATGGCAGAGGGGAAGAAGCTGTTCCTGAATCACTGAGTGTGTGTCGTCAGGCTCCTGTACCTCCTCCCTGATGGCAGAGAGGAAGAAGTTGTTCCTGTATCGTTGAGTGTGTGTCTTCAGGCTCCTGTACCACCTCCCTGATAGCGAAAGTGAAGAAGCTGTTCCTGAATCGTTAAGTGTGTGTCTTCAGGCCCCTGTATCTCCCCCCTGATGGAAGAGGGGAAGCAGCTGTTCCTGAATCGTTCAGTGTGTGTCTTCAGGGCTCTGTACATCCTCCCTGATGGCAGAGGGGAAGAAGCTGTTCCTGAATCATTGAGTGTGTGTCTTCAGGCTCCTATACCTCCTAACTGCTGGCAGAGCGGAAGAAGCTGTTCCTGAATCGTTGAGTGTGTGTCTTCAGGCTCCTGTACCTCCTCCCTGATGGCAGAGGGGAAGAAGCTGTTCCTGAATCGTTGAGTGTGTGTCTTCAGGCTCCTGTACACCCTCCCTGATGGCAGAGGGAAGAAGCTGTTCCTGAATCGCTGAGTGTGTGTCTTCAGGCTCCTGTACCTCCTCCCTGATGGCAGAGGGGAAGAAGCTGTTCCTGAATCGTTGAGTGTGTGTCTTCAGGCTCCTTTACCCCCTCCCTGATGGCAGAGGGAAGAAGCTGTTCCTGAATCGCTGAGTGTGTGTCTTCAGGCTCCTGTACCTCCTCCCAGATGGCAGAGGGGAAGAAGCTGTTCCTGAATCATTCAGTGTGTGTCTTCAGGCTCCTGTACACCCTCCCTGATGGCAGAGGGGAAGAATCAGTTCCTGAATCACTGAGTGTGCGTCTTCAGGCTCCTGTACCTCCTCACTGATGGCAGAGGGGAAGAAGCAGTTCTTGAGTAATTGAGTGTGTGTCTTCAGGCTCCTGTACCACCTCCCTGATGGCGTAGGGGAAGAAGCTGTTCCTGAATCATTCAGTGTGTGACTTCAGGCTCCTGTACCTCCTCCCTGATGGCAGAGGGGAAGAAGCTGTTCTTGAATCATTGAGTGTGTGTCTTCAGGCTCCTGTACCTCCTCACTGATGGCAGAGGGGAAGAAGCTGTTCCTGAATCGTTGAGTGTGTGTCTTCAGGCTCCTGTACCACCTCCCTGATGGCGGAGGGGAAGAAGCTGTTCTTGAATCATTGAGTGTGTGTCTTCAGGCTCCTGTACCCCCTCCCTGATGGCAGAGGGGAAGAAGCTGTTCCTGAATCATTGAGTGTGTGTCTTCAAGCTCCTGTACCTCCTCCCTGATGGCAGAGGGGGACCAGCTGTTCCTGAATAACCGAGTGTGTCTCTTCAGGCCCCGTACATCCTCCCTGATGGCAGAGTGGAAGAAGATGTTCCTGAATCGTTGAGTGTGTGTCCTCAGGCTCCTGTACCTCCTCCCTGATGGCAGAGAGGAAGAAGCTGTTCCTGAATCGTTGAGTTTGTCTTCAGGCTCCTGTACCACCTCCATGATGGCGAAAGGGAAGAAGCTGTTCCTGAATCGTTAAGTGTGTGTCTTCAGGCTCCTGTACCTCCTCCCTGATGGCAGAGGGGAAGAAGCTGTTCCTGAATCGTTGAGTGTGTGTCTTCAGGCTCCTGTACCTCCTCCCTGATGGCAGAGGGGAAGAAGCTGTTCCTGAATCGTTGAGTGTGTGTCTTCAGGCTCCTGTACCCCCTCCCTGATGGCAGAGGGAAGAAGCTGTTCCTGAATCGCTGAGTGTGTGTCTTCAGGCTCCTGTACCTCCTCCCTGATGGCAGAGGGGAAGAAGCTGTTCCTGAATCATTGAGTGTGAGTCTTCAGGCACATGTACATCCTCCCTGAAGGCAGAGGGGAAAAAGCTGTTCCTGAATCGTTGAGTGTGTGTCTTCAGGCTCCGGAACCTCCTCCCTGATGGCGGAGGGGAAGAAACTGTACCTGAATCGTTGAGTGTGTGTCTTCAGGCTCCTGAACCTCCTCCCTGATGGCAGAGGGGAAGAAGCTGTTCCTGTATCGTTGAGTGTGTGTCTTCAGGCTCCTGTACCACCTCCCTGATGGCAGAGGGGAAGAAGATGTTCCTGAATCGTTGAGTGTGTGTCCTCAGGCTCCTGTACATCCTCCCTGATGGCAGAGGGGAAGAAGCTGTTCCTGAATCACTGAGTGTGTGTCGTCAGGCTCCTGTACCTCCTCCCTGATGGCAGAGAGGAAGAAGTTGTTCCTGTATCGTTGAGTGTGTGTCTTCAGGCTCCTGTACCACCTCCCTGATAGCGAAAGTGAAGAAGCTGTTCCTGAATCGTTAAGTGTGTGACTTCAGGCCCCTGTATCTCTCCCCCTGATGGAAGAGGGGAAGCAGCTGTTCCTGAATCGTTCAGTGTGTGTCTTCAGGGCTCTGTACATCCTCCCTGATGGCAGAGGGAGAGAAGCTGTTCCTGAATCATTGAGTGTGTGTCTTCAGGCTCCTATACCTCCTAACTGCTGGCAGAGCGGAAGAAGCTGTTCCTGAATCGTTGAGTGTGTGTCTTCAGGCTCCCTGTACCTCCTCCCTGATGGCAGAGGGGAAGAAGCTGTTCCTGAATCGTTGAGTGTGTGTCTTCAGGCTCCTGTACACCCTCCCATGATGGCAGAGGGAAGAAGCTGTTCCTGAATCGCTGAGTGTGTGTCTTCAGGCTCCTGTACCTCCTCCCTGATGGCAGAGGGGAAGAAGCTGTTCCTGAATCGTTGAGTGTGTGTCTTCAGGCTCCTTTACCCCCTCCCTGATGGCAGAGGGAAGAAGCTGTTCCTGAATCGCTGAGTGTGTGTCTCAGGCTCCTGTACCTCCTCCCAGATGGCAGAGGGGAAGAAGCTGTTCCTGAATCATTCAGTGTGTGTCTTCAGGCTCCTGTACACCCTCCCTGATGGCAGAGGGGAAGAATCAGTTCCTGAATCACTGAGTGTGCGTCTTCAGGCTCCTGTACCTCTCCTCACTGATGGCAGAGGGGAAGAAGCAGTTCTTGAGTAATTGAGTGTGTGTCTTCAGGCTCCTGTACCACCTCCCTGATGGCGTAGGGGAAGAAGCTGTCCTGAATCATTCAGTGTGTGACTTCAGGCTCCTGTACCTCCTCCCTGATGGCAGAGGGGGAAGAAGCTGTTCTTGAATCATTGAGTGTGTGTCTTCAGGCTCCTGTACCTCCTCACTGATGGCAGAGGGGAAGAAGCTGTTCCTGAATCGTTGAGTGTGTGTCTTCAGGCTCCTGTACCACCTCCCTGATGGGCGAGGGGAAGAAGCTGTTCTTGAATCATTGAGTGTGTGTCTTCAGGCTCCTGTACCCCCCTCCCTGATGGCAGAGGGGAAGAAGCTGTTCCTGAATCATTGAGTGTGTGTCTTCAAGCTCCTGTACCTCCTCCCTGATGCAGAGGGGGACCAGCTGTTCCTGAATAACCGAGTGTGTCTCTTCAGGCCCCGTACATCCTCCCTGATGGCAGAGTGGAAGAAGATGTTCCTGAATCGTTGAGTGTGTGTCCTCAGGCTCCTGTACCTCCTCCCTGATGGCAGAGAGGAAAGAAGCTGTTCCTGAATCGTTGAGTTTGTCTTCAGGCTCCTGTACCACCTCCATGATGGCGAAAGGGAAGAAGCTGTTCCTGAATCGTTAAGTGTGTGTCTTCAGGCTCCTGTACCTCCTCCCTGATGGCAGAGGGAAGAAGCTGTTCCTGAATTGTTGAGTGTGTGTCTTCAGGCTCCTGTACCTCCTCCCTGATGGCAGAGGGGAAGAAGCTGTTCCTGAATCGTTGAGTGTGTGTCTTCAGGCTCCTGTACCCCCTCCCTGATGGCAGAGGGAAGAAGCTGTTCCTGAATCGCTGAGTGTGTGTCTTCAGGCTCCTGTACCTCCTCCCTGATGGCAGAGGGGAAGAAGCTGTTCCTGTATCATTGAGTGTGAGTCTTCAGGCACAAGTACATCCTCCCTGAAGGCAGAGGGGAAAAAGCTGTTCCTGAATCGTTGAGTGTGTGTCTTCAGGCTCCGGAACCTCCTCCCTGATGGCGGAGGGGAAGAAACTGTACCTGAATCGTTGAGTGTGTGTCTTCAGGCTCCTGAACCTCCTCCCTGATGGCAGAGGGGAAGAAGCTGTTCCTGAATCGTTGAGTGTGCGTCTTCAGGCTCCTGTACCTCCTCCCTGATGGTAGAGGGGAAGAAGCTGTTCCTGAATCGTTGAGTGTGAGTCTTCAGGCTCCTGTACCTCCTCACTGACGGCAGAGGGGAAGAAGATTTTCCTGAATCATTGAGGGTGTGTCTTCAGGCTCCTGTACCACCTCCCTGATGGCAAAGGAGAAGAAGCTGTTCCTGAATCGTTGAGTGTGTGTCTTCAGGCTCCTGTACCTCCTCCCTGATGGTAGAGGGGAAGAAGCTGTTCCTGAATCGTTGAGTGTGCGTCTTCAGGCTCCTGTACCTCCTCCCTGATGGTAGAGGGGATGAAGCTGTTCCTGAATCGTTGAGTGTTCGTCTTCAGGCTCCTGTACCTCCTCACTGATGGCAGAGGGGAAGAAGCTGTTATTGAATCATTGAGTGTGTGTCTTCAGGCTCCTGTACCTCCTCCCTGATGGTAGAGGGGAAGAAGCTGTTCCTGAATCGTTGAGTGTGCGTCTTCAGGCTCCTGTACCTCCTCCCTGATGGCAGAGAGGAAGAAGCTGTTCCTGAATCGTTGAGTGTGCGTCTTCAGGCTCCTGTACCCCCTCCCTGATGGTAGAGGGGAAGAAGCTGTTCCTGAATCGTTGAGTGTGCGTCTTCAGGCTCCTGTACCTCCTCCCTGATGGTAGAGGGGAAGAAGCTGTTGCAGAATCGTTGAGTGTGCGTCTTCAGGCTCCTGTACCTCCTCCCTGATGGCAGAGGGGAAGAAGCTGTTCCTGAATCGTTGAGTGTGCGTCTTCAGGCTCCTGTACCTCCTCCCTGATGGCAGAGAGGAAGAAGCTGTTCCTGAATCGTTGAGTGTGTGTCTTCAGGCTCCGGAACCTCCTCCCTGATGGCGGAGGGGAACAAACTGTACCTGAATCGTTGAGTGTGTGTCTTCAGGCTCCTGAACCTCCTCCCTGATGGCAGAGGGGAAGAAGCTGTTCCTGAATCGTTGAGTGTGCGTCTTCAGGCTCCTGTACCTCCTCCCTGATGGTAGAGGGGAAGAAGCTGTTCCTGAATCGTTGAGTGTGAGTCTTCAGGCTCCTGTACCTCCTCACTGATGGCAGAGGGGAAGAAGATGTTCCTGAATCATTGAGGGTGTGTCTTCAGGCTCCTGTACCTCCTCCCTGATGGCAGAGGGGGACCAGCTGTTCCTGAATAACCGAGTGTGTCTCTTCAGGCCCCGTACATCCTCCCTGATGGCAGAGGGGAAGAAGATGTTCCTGAATCGTTGAGTGTGTGTCCTCAGGCTCCTGTACCTCCTCCCTGATGGCAGAGAGGAAGAAGCTGTTCCTGAATCGTTGAGTGTGTCTTCAGGCTCCTGTACCACCTCCATGATGGCGAAAGGGAAGAAGCTGTTCCTGAATCGTTAAGTGTGTTTTTTCAGGCTCATGTACATCCTCCCTGATGGCAAAGGAGAAGAAGCTGTTCCTGAATCGTTGAGTGTGTGTCTTCAGGCTCCTGTACCTCCTCCCTGATGGTAGAGGGGAAGAAGCTGTTCCTGAATCGTTGAGTGTGCGTCTTCAGGCTCCTGTACCTCCTCCCTGATGGTAGAGGGGATGAAGCTGTTCCTGAATCGTTGAGTGTTCGTCTTCAGGCTCCTGTACCTCCTCACTGATGGCAGAGGGGAAGAAGCTGTTATTGAATCATTGAGTGTGTGTCTTCAGGCTCCTGTACCTCCTCCCTGATGGTAGAGGGGAAGAAGCTGTTCCAGAATCGTTGAGTGTGCGTCTTCAGGCTCCTGTACCTCCTCCCTGATGGCAGAGAGGAAGAAGCTGTTCCTGAATCGTTGAGTGTGCGTCTTCAGGCTCCTGTACCCCCTCCCTGATGGTAGAGGGGAAGAAGCTGTTCCTGAATCGTTGAGTGTGTGTCTTCAGGCTCCTGTACCTCCTCCCTGATGGTAGAGGGGAAGAAGCTGTTGCAGAATCGTTGAGTGTGCGTCTTCAGGCTCCTGTACCTCCTCCCTGATGGCAGAGGGGAAGAAGCTGTTCCTGAATCGTTGAGTGTGCGTCTTCAGGCTCCTGTACCTCCTCCCTGATGGCAGAGAGGAAGAAGCTGTTACTGAATCGTTGAGTGTGTGTCTTCAGGCTCCGGAACCTCCTCCCTGATGGCGGAGGGGAAGAAACTGTACCTGAATCGTTGAGTGTGTGTCTTCAGGCTCCTGAACCTCCTCCCTGATGGCAGAGGGGAAGAAGCTGTTCCTGAATCGTTGAGTGTGCGTCTTCAGGCTCCTGTACCTCCTCCCTGATGGTAGAGGGGAAGAAGCTGTTCCTGAATCGTTGAGTGTGAGTCTTCAGGCTCCTGTACCTCCTCACTGATGGCAGAGGGGAAGAAGATGTTCCTGAATCATTGAGGGTGTGTCTTCAGGCTCCTGTACCTCCTCCCTGATGGCAGAGGGGGACCAGCTGTTCCTGAATAACCGAGTGTGTCTCTTCAGGCCCCGTACATCCTCCCTGATGGCAGAGGGGAAGAAGATGTTCCTGAATCGTTGAGTGTGTGTCCTCAGGCTCCTGTACCTCCTCCCTGATGGCAGAGAGGATGAAGCTGTTCCTGAATCGTTGAGTGTGTCTTCAGGCTCCTGTACCACCTCCATGATGGCGAAAGGGAAGAAGCTGTTCCTGAATCGTTAAGTGTGTGTCTTCAGGCTCATGTACATCCTCCCTGATGGCAAAGGAGAAGAAGCTGTTCCTGAATCGTTGAGTGTGTGTCTTCAGGCTCCTGTACCTCCTCCCTGATGGCAGAGGGGAAGAAGCTGTTCCTGAATCGTTGAGTGTGTGTCTTCAGGCTCCTGTACCCCCTCCCTGATGGCAGAGGGAAGAAGCTGTTCCTGAATCGCTGAGTGTGTGTCTTCAGGCTCCTGTACCTCCTCCCTGATGGCAGAGGGGAAGAAGCTGTTCCTGAATCGTTGAGTGTGTGTCTTCAGGCTCCTGTACCCCCTCCCTGATGGCAGAGGGAAGAAGCTGTTCCTGAATCGCTGAGTGTGTGTCTTCAGGCTCCTGTACCTCCTCCCTGATGGCCGAGTGGAAGAAGCTGTTCCTGAATCATTGAGTGTGTGTCTTCAGGCTCCTGAACCTCCTCCGTGATGGTAGAGGGGAAGAAGCTGTTCCTGAATCGTTGAGTGTGCGTCTTCAGGCTCCTGTACCACCTCCCTGATAGCGAAAGGGAAGGAGCTGTTCCTGAATCGTTAAGTGTGTGTCTTCAGGCTCCTGTACCTCCTCCCTGATGGCAGAGGGGAAGAAGATGTTCCTGAATCGTTGAGTGTGTGTCCTCAGGCTCCTGTACATCCTCCCTGATGGCAGAGGGGAAGAAGCTGTTCCTGTATCACTGAGTGTGTGTCGTCAGGCTCCTGTACCTCCTCCCTGATGGCAGAGAGGAAGAAGTTGTTCCTGTATCGTTCAGTGTGTGTCTTCAGGCTCCTGTACCACCTCCCTGATAGCGAAAGTGAAGAAGCTGTTCCTGAATCGTTAAGTGTGTGTCTTCAGGCCCCTGTATCTCCCCCCTGATGGAAGAGGGGAAGCAGCTGTTCCTGAATCGTTCAGTGTGTGTCTTCAGGGCTCTGTACATCCTCCCTGATGGCAGAGGGGAAGAAGCTGTTCCTGATTCATTGAGTGTGTGTCTTCAGGCTCCTATACCTCCTAACTGCTGGCAGAGCGGAAGAAGCTGTTCCTGAATCGCTGAGTGTGTGTCTTCAGTCTCCTGTACCTCCTCCCAGATGGCAGAGGGGAAGAAGCTGTTCCTGAATAATTCAGTGTGTGTCTTCAGGCTCCTGTACACCCTCCCTGATGGCAGAGGGGAAGAAGCAGTTCCTGAATCACTGAGTGTGCGTCTTCAGGCTCCTGTACCTCCTCACTGATGGCAGAGGGGAAGAAGCAGTTCTTGAGTAATTGAGTGTGTGTCTTCAGGCTCCTGTACCACCTCCCTGATGGCGTAGGGGAAGAAGCTGTTCCTGAATCATTGAGTGTGTGACTTCAGGCTCCTGTACCTCCTCCCTGATGGCAGAGGGGAAGAAGCTGTTCTTGAATCATTGAGTGTGTGTCTTCAGGCTCCTGTACCTCCTCACTGATGGCAGAGGGGAAGAAGCTGTTCCTGAATCGTTGAGTGTGTGTCTTCAGGCTCCTGTACCACCTACCTGATGGCGGAGGGGAAGAAGCTGTTCTTGAATCATTGAGTGTGTGTCTTCAGGCTCCTGTACCCCCTCCCTGATGGCAGAGGGGAAGAAGCTGTTCCTGAATCATTGAGTGTGTGTCTTCAAGCTCCTGTACCTCCTCCCTGATGGCAGAGGGGGACCAGCTGTTCCTGAATCGTTGAGTGTGAGTCTTCAGGCTCCTGTACCTCCTCACTGACGGCAGAGGGGAAGAAGATTTTCCTGAATCATTGAGGGTGTGTCTTCAGGCTCCTGTACCTCCTCCCTGATGGCAGAGGGGGACCAGCTGTTCCTGAATAACCGAGTGTGTCTCTTCAGGCCCCGTACATCCTCCCTGATGGCGGAGGGGAAGAAGATGTTCCTGAATCGTTGAGTGTGTGTCCTCAGGCTCCTGTACCTCCTCCCTGATGGCAGAGAGGAAGAAGCTGTTCCTGAATCGTTGAGTGTTTCTTCAGGCTCCTGTACCACCTCCATGATGGCGAAAGGGAAGAAGCTGTTCCTGAATCGTTGAGTGTGTGTCTTCAGGCTCCTGTACCACCTCCCTGATAGCGAAAGTGAAGAAGCTGTTCCTGAATCGTTAAGTGTGTGTCTTCAGGCCCCTGTATCTCCCCGCTGATGGAAGAGGGGAAGCAGATGTTCCTGAATCGTTCAGTGTGTGTCTTCAGGGCTCTGTACATCCTCCCTGATGGCAGAGGGGAAGAAGCTGTTCCTGAATCATTCAGTGTGTGTCTTCAGGCTCCTATACCTCCTAACTGCTGGCAGAGCGGAAGAAGCTGTTCCTGAATCGTTGAGTGTGAGTCTTCAGGCTCCTGTACCTCCTCACTGATGGCAGAGGGGAAGAAGATGTTCCTGAATCATTGAGGGTGTGTCTTCAGGCTCCTGTACCTCCTCCCTGATGGCAGAGGGGGACCAGCTGTTCCTGAATAACCGAGTGTGTCTCTTCAGGCCCCGTACATCCTCCCTGATGGCAGAGGGGAAGAAGATGTTCCTGAATCGTTGAGTGTGTGTCCTCAGGCTCCTGTACCTCCTCCCTGATGGCAGAGAGGATGAAGCTGTTCCTGAATCGTTGAGTGTGTCTTCAGGCTCCTGTACCACCTCCATGATGGCGAAAGGGAAGAAGCTGTTCCTGAATCGTTAAGTGTGTGTCTTCAGGCTCATGTACATCCTCCCTGATGGCAAAGGAGAAGAAGCTGTTCCTGAATCGTTGAGTGTGTGTCTTCAGGCTCCTGTACCTCCTCCCTGATGGCAGAGGGGAAGAAGCTGTTCCTGAATCGTTGAGTGTGTGTCTTCAGGCTCCTGTACCCCCTCCCTGATGGCAGAGGGAAGAAGCTGTTCCTGAATCGCTGAGTGTGTGTCTTCAGGCTCCTGTACCTCCTCCCTGATGGCAGAGGGGAAGAAGCTGTTCCTGAATCGTTGAGTGTGTGTCTTCAGGCTCCTGTACCCCCTCCCTGATGGCAAGAGGGAAGAAGCTGTTTCTGAATCGCTGAGTGTGTGTCTTCAGGCGCCTGTACCTCCTCCCTGATGGCCGAGTGGAAGAAGCTGTTCCTGAATCATTGAGTGTGTGTCTTCAGGCTCCTGAACCTCCTCCGTGTGGGTAGTGGGGAAGAAGCTGTTCCTGAATCGTTGAGTGTGCGTCCTTTCAGGCTCCTGTACCACCTCCCTGATAGCCCGCGCGAAAGGAAGGAGCTGTTCCTGAATCTGTTAAGTGTGTGTTCTTCAGGCTCCTGTACCTCCTCCCTGATGGCAGAGGGGAGAAGCTGTTCCTGAATCAGTTGAGTGTGTGTCCTCAGGCTCCTGTACATCCTCCCTGATGGCAGAGGGGAAGAAGCTGTTCCTGTATCACTGAGTGTGTGTCGTCAGGCTCTGTACCTCCTCCCTGATGGCAGAGAGGAAGAAGTTGTTCTGTATCGTTCAGTGTGTGTCTTCAGGCTCCTGTACCACCTCCCTGATAGCGAAAGTGAAGAAGCTGTTCCTGAATCGTTAAGTGTGTGTCTTCAGGCCCCTGTATCTCCCCCCTGATTGGAAGAGGGAAGCAGCTGTTCCTCAGTGTGTGTCTTCAGGGCTCTGTACATCCTCCCTGATGGCAGAGGGGAAGAAGCTGTTCCTGATTCATTGAGTGTGTGTCTTCAGGCTCCTATACCTCCTAACTGCTGGCAGAGCGGAAGAAGCTGTTCCTGAATCGCTGAGTGTGTGTCTTCAGTCTCCTGTACCTCCTCCCAGATGGCAGAGGGGAAGAAGCTGTTCCTGAATAATTCAGTGTGTGTCTTCAGGCTCCTGTACACCCTCCCTGATGGCAGAGGGGAAGAAGCAGTTCCTGAATCACTGAGTGTGCGTCTTCAGGCTCCTGTACCTCCTCACTGATGGCAGAGGGGAAGAAGCAGTTCTTGAGTAATTGAGTGTGTGTCTTCAGGCTCCTGTACCACCTCCCTGATGGCGTAGGGGAAGAAGCTGTTCCTGAATCATTGAGTGTGTGACTTCAGGCTCCTGTACCTCCTCCCTGATGGCAGAGGGGAAGAAGCTGTTCTTGAATCATTGAGTGTGTGTCTTCAGGCTCCTGTACCTCCTCACTGATGGCAGAGGGGAAGAAGCTGTTCCTGAATCGTTGAGTGTGTGTCTTCAGGCTCCTGTACCACCTACCTGATGGCGGAGGGGAAGAAGCTGTTCTTGAATCATTGAGTGTGTGTCTTCAGGCTCCTGTACCCCCTCCCTGATGGCAGAGGGGAAGAAGCTGTTCCTGAATCATTGAGTGTGTGTCTTCAAGCTCCTGTACCTCCTCCCTGATGGCAGAGGGGGACCAGCTGTTCCTGAATCGTTGAGTGTGAGTCTTCAGGCTCCTGTACCTCCTCACTGACGGCAGAGGGGAAGAAGATTTTCCTGAATCATTGAGGGTGTGTCTTCAGGCTCCTGTACCTCCTCCCTGATGGCAGAGGGGGACCAGCTGTTCCTGAATAACCGAGTGTGTCTCTTCAGGCCCCGTACATCCTCCCTGATGGCGGAGGGGAAGAAGATGTTCCTGAATCGTTGAGTGTGTGTCCTCAGGCTCCTGTACCTCCTCCCTGATGGCAGAGAGGAAGAAGCTGTTCCTGAATCGTTGAGTGTTTCTTCAGGCTCCTGTACCACCTCCATGATGGCGAAAGGGAAGAAGCTGTTCCTGAATCGTTGAGTGTGTGTCTTCAGGCTCCTGTACCACCTCCCTGATAGCGAAAGTGAAGAAGCTGTTCCTGAATCGTTAAGTGTGTGTCTTCAGGCCCCTGTATCTCCCCGCTGATGGAAGAGGGGAAGCAGATGTTCCTGAATCGTTCAGTGTGTGTCTTCAGGGCTCTGTACATCCTCCCTGATGGCAGAGGGGAAGAAGCTGTTCCTGAATCATTCAGTGTGTGTCTTCAGGCTCCTATACCTCCTAACTGCTGGCAGAGCGGAAGAAGCTGTTCCTGAATCGCTGAGTGTGTGTCTTCAGGCTCCTGTACCTCCTCCCTGATGGCAGAGGGGAAGAAGCTGTTCCTGAATCGTTGAGTGTGTGTCTTCAGGCTCCTGTACCCCCTCCCTGATGGCAGAGGGAAGAAGCTGTTCCTGAATCGCTGAGTGTGTGTCTTCAGGCTCCTGTACCTCCTCCCAGATGGCAGAGGGGAAGAAGCTGTTCCTGAATCATTCGTTGTGTGTCTTCAGGCTCCTGTACACCCTCCCTGATGGCAGAGGGGAAGAAGCAGTTCCTGAGTCACTGAGTGTGCGTCTTCAGGCTCCTGTACCTCCTCACTGATTGCAGAGGGGAAGAAGCAGTTCTTCAGTAATTGAGTGTGTGTCTTCAGGCTCCTGTACCACCTCCCTGATGGCGTAATGGAAGAAGCTGTTCCTGAATCATTGAGTGTGTGACTTCAGGCTCCTGTACCTCCTCCCTGATGGCAGAGGGGAAGAAGCTGTTCTTGAATCATTGAGTGTGTGTCTTCAGGCTCCTGTACCTCCTCACTGATGGCAGAGGGGAAGAAGCTGTTCCTGAATCGTTGAGTGTGTGTCTTCAGGCTCCTGTACCACCTACCTGATGGCGGAGGGGAAGAAGCTGTTCTTGAATCATTGAGTGTGTGTCTTCAGGCTCCTGTACCCCCTCCCTGATGGCAGAGGGGAAGAAGCTGTTCCTGAATCATTGAGTGTGTGTCTTCAAGCTCCTGTACCTCCTCCCTGATGGCAGAGGGGGACCAGCTGTTCCTGAATCGTTGAGTGTGAGTCTTCAGGCTCCTGTACCTCCTCACTGACGGCAGAGGGGAAGAAGATTTTCCTGAATCATTGAGGGTGTGTCTTCAGGCTCCTGTACCTCCTCCCTGATGGCAGAGGGGGACCAGCTGTTCCTGAATAACCGAGTGTGTCTCTTCAGGCCCCGTACATCCTCCCTGATGGCGGAGGGGAAGAAGATGTTCCTGAATCGTTGAGTGTGTGTCCTCAGGCTCCTGTACCTCCTCCCTGATGGCAGAGAGGAAGAAGCTGTTCCTGAATCGTTGAGTGTGTCTTCAGGCTCCTGTACCACCTCCATGATGGCGAAAGGGAAGAAGCTGTTCCTGAATCGTTAAGTGTGTGTCTTCAGGCTCCTGTACCTCCTCCCTGATGGCAGAGGGGAAGAAGCTGTTCCTGAATCGCTGAGTGTGTGTCTTCAGGCTCCTGTACCTCCTCCCTGATGGCAGAGGGGAAGAAGCTGTTCCTGAATCATTGAGTGTGCGTCTTCAGGCTCCTGTACCTCCTCCCTGATGGCAGAGGGGAAGAAGCTGTTCCTGAATCATTGAGTGTGAGTCTTCAGGCACATGAACATCCTCCCTGAAGGCAGAAGGGAAGAAGCTGTTCCTGAATCGTTGAGTGTGTGTCTTCAGGCTCCTGTACCTCCTCCCTGATGGCCGAGTGGAAGAAGCTGTTCCTGAATCGTTGAGTGTGCGTCTTCAGGCTCCTGAACCTCGTCCCTGATGGTAGAGGGGAAGAAGCTGTTCCTGAATCGTTGAGTGTGCGTCTTCAGGCTCCTGTACCTCCTCCCTGATGGCAGAGGGGAAGAAGCTGTTCCTGAATCGTTGAGTGTGCGTCTTCAGGCTCCTGTAACTCCTCACTGATGGCAGAGGGGAAGAAGCTGTTCTTGAATCATTGAGTGTGTGTCTTCAGGCTCCTGTACCTCCTCCCTGATGGTAGAGGGGAAGAAGCTGTTCCTGAATCGTTGAGTGTGCGTCTTCAGGCTCCTGTACCACCTCCCTGATGGTAGACGGGAAGAAGCTCTTCCTGAATCGTTGAGTGTGCGTCTTCAGGCTCCTGTACCTCCTCCCTGATGGTAGAGGGGAAGAAGCTGTTCCTGAATCGTTGAGTGTGCGTCTTCAGGCTCCTGTACCTCCTCCCTGATGGTAGACGGGAAGAAGCTGTTCCTGAATCGTTGAGTGTGCGTCTTCAGGCTCCTGTACCTCCTCCCTGATGGCAGAGAGGAAGAAGCTGTTCCTGAATCATTGAGTGTGTGTCTTCAGGCTCCTGTACCTGCTCCCTGATGGCAGAGCGGAAGCTGCTGTTCCTAAATCGCTGAGTGTTTGTATTCAGGCACATGTACATCCTCCCTGATGGCAGAGGGGAAGAAGCTGTTCCTGAATCGCTGAGTGTGTGTCTTCAGGCTCCTGTATATCCTCCCTGATGGCAGAGGGGAAGAAGCTGTTCCTGAATCATTGAGTGTGTGTCTTCAGGCTCCGGAACCTCCTCCCTGATGGCGGAGGGGAAGAAACTGTACCTGAATCGTTGAGTGTGTGTCTTCAGGCTCCTGAACCTCCTCCCTGATGGCAGAGGGGAAGAAGCTGTTCCTGAATCGTTGAGTGTGAGTCTTCAGGCTCCTGTACCTCCTCACTGATGGCAGAGGGGAAGAAGATGTTCCTGAATCATTCAGGGTGTGTCTTCAGGCTCCTGTACCTCCTCCCTGATGGCAGAGGGGGACCAGCTGTTCCTGAATAACCGAGTGTGTCTCTTCAGGCCCCGTACATCCTCCCTGATGGCAGAGGGGAAGAAGATGTTCCTGAATCGTTGAGTGTGTGTCCTCAGGCTCCTGTACCTCCTCCCTGATGGCAGAGAGGAAGAAGCTGTTCCTGAATCGTTGAGTGTGTCTTCAGGCTCCTGTACCACCTCCATGATGGCGAAAGGGAAGAAGCTGTTCCTGAATCGTTAAGTGTGTGTCTTCAGGCTCCTGTACATGCTCCCTGATGGCAAAGGAGAAGAAGTTGTTCCTGAATCGTTGAGTGTGTGTCTTCAGGCTCCTGTACCTCCTCCCTGATGGCAGAGGGGAAGAAGCTGTTCCTGAATCGTTGAGTGTGAGTCTTCAGGCTCCTGTACCCCCTCCCTGATGGCAGAGGGAAGAAGCTGTTCCTGAATCGCTGAGTGTGTGTCTTCAGGCTCCTGTACCTCCTCCCTGATGGCAGAGGGGAAGAAGCTGTTCCTGAATCATTGAGTGTGAGTATTCAGGCACATGTACATCCTCCCTGAAGGCAGAGGGGAAGAAGCAGTTCCTGAATCGTTGAGTGTGTGTCTTCAGGTTCCTGTACCTCCTCCTTGATGGCGAAGGGGAAGAAGCTGTTCGTGAATCGTTGAGTGTGTGTCTTCAGGCTCTGGAACCTCCTCCCTGATGGCGGAGGGGATGAAACTGTACCTGAATCGTTGAATGTGTGTCTTCAGGCTCCTGAACCTCCTCCCTGATGGCAGAGGGGAAGAAGCTGTTCCTGAATCGTTGAGTGTGCGTCTTCAGGCTCCTGTACCTCCTCCCTGATGGTAGAGGGGAAGAAGCTGTTCCTGAATCGTTGAGTGTTAGTCTTCAGGCTCCTGTACCTCCTCCCTGATGGCAGAGGGGGACCAGCTGTTCCTGAATAACCGAGTGTGTCTCTTCAGGCCCCGTACATCCTCCCTGATGGCAGAGGGGAAGAAGATGTTCATGAATCGTTGAGTGTGTGTCCTCAGGCTCCTGTACCTCCTCCCTGATGGCAGAGAGGAAGAAGCTGTTCCTGAATCGTTGAGTGTGTATTCAGGCTCCTGTACCACCTCCATGATGACGAAAGGGAAGAAGCTGTTCCTGAATCGTTGAGTGTGCGTCTTCAGGCTCCTGTACCACCTCCCTGATAGCGAAAGGGAAGGAGCTGTTCCTGAATCGTTAAGTGTGTGTCTTCAGGCTCCTGTACCTCCTCCCTGATGGCAGAGGGGAAGAAGATGTTCCTGAATCGTTGAGTGTGTGTCCTCAGGCTCCTGTACATCCTCCCTGATGGCAGAGGGGAAGAAGCTGTTCCTGAATCACTGAGTGTGTGTCTTCAGGCTCCTGTACATCCTCCCTGATGGCAGAGAGGAAGAAGTTGTTCCTGTATCGTTGAGTGTGTGTCTTCAGGCTCCTGTACCACCTCCCTGATAGCGAAAGGGAAGAAGCTGTTCCTGAATCTTTAAGTGTGCGTCTTCAGGCTCCTGTATCTCCCCCCTGATGGAAGAGGGGAAGCAGCTGTTCCTGAATCGTTGAGTGTGCGTCTTCAGGCTCCTGTACCTCCTCCCTGATGGCAGAGGGGAAGAAGCTGTTCCTGAATCATTGAGTGTGAGTCTTCAGGCACATGAACATCCTCCCTGAAGGCAGAAGGGAAGAAGCTGTTCCTGAATCGTTGAGTGTGTGTCTTCAGGCTCCTGTACCTCCTCCCTGATGGCCGAGTGGAAGAAGCTGTTCCTGAATCGTTGAGTGTGCGTCTTCAGGCTCCTGAACCTCGTCCCTGATGGTAGAGGGGAAGAAGCTGTTCCTGAATCGTTGAGTGTGCGTCTTCAGGCTCCTGTACCTCCTCCCTGATGGCAGAGGGGAAGAAGCTGTTCCTGAATCGTTGAGTGTGCGTCTTCAGGCTCCTGTAACTCCTCACTGATGGCAGAGGGGAAGAAGCTGTTCTTGAATCATTGAGTGTGTGTCTTCAGGCTCCTGTACCTCCTCCCTGATGGTAGAGGGGAAGAAGCTGTTCCTGAATCGTTGAGTGTGCGTCTTCAGGCTCCTGTACCACCTCCCTGATGGTAGACGGGAAGAAGCTCTTCCTGAATCGTTGAGTGTGCGTCTTCAGGCTCCTGTACCTCCTCCCTGATGGTAGAGGGGAAGAAGCTGTTCCTGAATCGTTGAGTGTGCGTCTTCAGGCTCCTGTACCTCCTCCCTGATGGTAGACGGGAAGAAGCTGTTCCTGAATCGTTGAGTGTGCGTCTTCAGGCTCCTGTACCTCCTCCCTGATGGCAGAGAGGAAGAAGCTGTTCCTGAATCATTGAGTGTGTGTCTTCAGGCTCCTGTACCTGCTCCCTGATGGCAGAGCGGAAGCTGCTGTTCCTAAATCGCTGAGTGTTTGTATTCAGGCACATGTACATCCTCCCTGATGGCAGAGGGGAAGAAGCTGTTCCTGAATCGCTGAGTGTGTGTCTTCAGGCTCCTGTATATCCTCCCTGATGGCAGAGGGGAAGAAGCTGTTCCTGAATCATTGAGTGTGTGTCTTCAGGCTCCGGAACCTCCTCCCTGATGGCGGAGGGGAAGAAACTGTACCTGAATCGTTGAGTGTGTGTCTTCAGGCTCCTGAACCTCCTCCCTGATGGCAGAGGGGAAGAAGCTGTTCCTGAATCGTTGAGTGTGAGTCTTCAGGCTCCTGTACCTCCTCACTGATGGCAGAGGGGAAGAAGATGTTCCTGAATCATTCAGGGTGTGTCTTCAGGCTCCTGTACCTCCTCCCTGATGGCAGAGGGGGACCAGCTGTTCCTGAATAACCGAGTGTGTCTCTTCAGGCCCCGTACATCCTCCCTGATGGCAGAGGGGAAGAAGATGTTCCTGAATCGTTGAGTGTGTGTCCTCAGGCTCCTGTACCTCCTCCCTGATGGCAGAGAGGAAGAAGCTGTTCCTGAATCGTTGAGTGTGTCTTCAGGCTCCTGTACCACCTCCATGATGGCGAAAGGGAAGAAGCTGTTCCTGAATCGTTAAGTGTGTGTCTTCAGGCTCCTGTACATGCTCCCTGATGGCAAAGGAGAAGAAGTTGTTCCTGAATCGTTGAGTGTGTGTCTTCAGGCTCCTGTACCTCCTCCCTGATGGCAGAGGGGAAGAAGCTGTTCCTGAATCGTTGAGTGTGAGTCTTCAGGCTCCTGTACCCCCTCCCTGATGGCAGAGGGAAGAAGCTGTTCCTGAATCGCTGAGTGTGTGTCTTCAGGCTCCTGTACCTCCTCCCTGATGGCAGAGGGGAAGAAGCTGTTCCTGAATCATTGAGTGTGAGTATTCAGGCACATGTACATCCTCCCTGAAGGCAGAGGGGAAGAAGCAGTTCCTGAATCGTTGAGTGTGTGTCTTCAGGTTCCTGTACCTCCTCCTTGATGGCGAAGGGGAAGAAGCTGTTCGTGAATCGTTGAGTGTGTGTCTTCAGGCTCTGGAACCTCCTCCCTGATGGCGGAGGGGATGAAACTGTACCTGAATCGTTGAATGTGTGTCTTCAGGCTCCTGAACCTCCTCCCTGATGGCAGAGGGGAAGAAGCTGTTCCTGAATCGTTGAGTGTGCGTCTTCAGGCTCCTGTACCTCCTCCCTGATGGTAGAGGGGAAGAAGCTGTTCCTGAATCGTTGAGTGTTAGTCTTCAGGCTCCTGTACCTCCTCCCTGATGGCAGAGGGGGACCAGCTGTTCCTGAATAACCGAGTGTGTCTCTTCAGGCCCCGTACATCCTCCCTGATGGCAGAGGGGAAGAAGATGTTCATGAATCGTTGAGTGTGTGTCCTCAGGCTCCTGTACCTCCTCCCTGATGGCAGAGAGGAAGAAGCTGTTCCTGAATCGTTGAGTGTGTATTCAGGCTCCTGTACCACCTCCATGATGACGAAAGGGAAGAAGCTGTTCCTGAATCGTTGAGTGTGCGTCTTCAGGCTCCTGTACCACCTCCCTGATAGCGAAAGGGAAGGAGCTGTTCCTGAATCGTTAAGTGTGTGTCTTCAGGCTCCTGTACCTCCTCCCTGATGGCAGAGGGGAAGAAGATGTTCCTGAATCGTTGAGTGTGTGTCCTCAGGCTCCTGTACATCCTCCCTGATGGCAGAGGGGAAGAAGCTGTTCCTGAATCACTGAGTGTGTGTCTTCAGGCTCCTGTACATCCTCCCTGATGGCAGAGAGGAAGAAGTTGTTCCTGTATCGTTGAGTGTGTGTCTTCAGGCTCCTGTACCACCTCCCTGATAGCGAAAGGGAAGAAGCTGTTCCTGAATCTTTAAGTGTGCGTCTTCAGGCTCCTGTATCTCCCCCCTGATGGAAGAGGGGAAGCAGCTGTTCCTGAATCGTTGAGTGTGTGTCTTCAGGGCTCTGTACATCCTCCCTGATGGCAGAGGGGAAGAAGCTGTTCCTGAATCATTGAGTGTGTGTCTTCAGGCTCCTGTACCTCCTAACTGCTGGCAGAGCGGAAGAAGCTGTTCCTGAATCGCTGAGTGTGTGTCTTCAGTCTCCTGTACCTCCTCCCAGATGGCAGAGGGGAAGAAGCTGTTCCTGAATCATTCAGTGTGTGTCTTCAGGCTCCTGTACCCCCTCCCTGATGGCAGAGGGGAAGAAGCAGTTCCTGAATCACTGAGTGTGTGTCTTCAGACTCCTGTACCTCCTCACTGATGGCAGAGGGGAAGAAGCTGTTCTTGAGTAATTGAGTGTGTGTCTTCAGGCTCCTGTACCACCTCCCTGATGGCGTAGGGGAAGAAGCTGTTCCTGAATCATTGAGTGTGTGTCTTCAGGCTCCTGTACCTCCTCCCTGATGGCAGAGGGGAAGAAGCTGTTCTTGAATCATTGAGTGTGTGTCTTCAGGCTCTTGTACTTCCTCACTGATGGCAGAGGGGAAGAAGCTGTTCCTGAATCGTTGAGTGTGTGTCTTCAGGCTCCTGTACCACCTCCCTGATGGCGGAGGGGAAGAAGCTGTTCTTGAATCAAAGAGTGTGTCTCTTCAGGCTCCTGTACCTCCTCCCTGACGGCAGAGGGGAAGAAGCTGTTCCTGAATCATTGAGTGTGTGTCTTCAAGCTCCTGTACCTCCACCCTGATGGCAGAGGGGGACCAGCTGTTTCTGAATCACCGAGTGTGTCTCTTCAGGCCCCATACATCCTCCCTGATGGCAGAGGGGAAGAAGATGTTCCTGAATCGTTGAGAGTGCGTCATCAGGCTCCTGTACCTCCTCACTGATGGCAGAGGGTAAGAGGCTGTTCCTGAATCGTTGAGTGTGTGTCTTCAGGCTCCTGTACTTCCTCCCTGATGGCAGAGGGGAAGAAGCTGTTCCTGAATCGTTGAGTGTGTGTCTTCAGGCTCCTGTACAATCTCCCTGATGGCAAAGGGGAAGAAGCTGTTCCTGAATCGTTGAGTGTGTGTCTTCAGGCTCCTGTTCCTCCTCCCTGATGGTAGAGGGGAAGAAGCTGTTCCTGAATCATTGAGTGTGTGTCTTCAGGCTCCTGTACCTCCTCCCTGATGGTAGAGGGGAAGAAGCTGTTCCTGAATCGTTGAGTGTGCGTCTTCAGGCTCCTGTACCTCCTCCCTGATGGCAGAGAGGAAGAAGCTGTTCCTGAATCGTTGAGTGTGTGTCTTCAGGCTCCTGTACATCCTCCCTGATGGCAGAGCGGAAGCAGCTGTTCCTGAATCGTTGAGTGTGTGTCTTCAGGCTCCTGTATATCCTCCCTGATGGCGAAGGGGAAGAAGCTGTTCCTGAATCGTTGAGTGTGTGTCTTCAGGCTCCGGAACCTCCTCCCTGATGGCGGAGGGGAAGAAACTGTACCTGAATCGTTGAGTGTGTGTCTTCAGGCTCCTGAACCTCCTCCCTGATGGCAGAGGGGAAGAAGCTGTTCCTGAATCGTTGAGTGTGCGTCTTCAGGCTCCTGTACCTCCTCCCTGATGGTAGAGGGGAAGAAGCTGTTCCTGAATAGTTGAGTGTGAGTCTTCAGGCTCCTGTACCTCCTCACTGATGGCAGAGGGGAAGAAGATGTTCCTGAATCATTGAGTGTGTGTCTTCAGGCTCCTGTACCTCCTCCCTGATGGCAGAGGGGGACCAGCTGTTCCTGAATAACCGAGTGTGTCTCTTCAGGCCCCGTACATCCTCCCTGATGGCAGAGGGGAAGAAGATGTCCCTGAATCGTTGAGTGTGTGTCCTCAGGCTCCTGTACCTCCTCCCTGATGGCAGAGAGGAAGAAGCTGTTCCTGAATCGTTGAGTGTGTCTTCAGGCTCCTGTACCACCTCCATGATGGCGAAAGGGAAGAAGCTGTTCCTGAATCGTTAAGTGTGTGTCTTCAGGCTCCTGTACATCCTCCCTGATGGCAGAGGGGAAGAAGCTGTTCCTGAATTGCAGAGTGTGTGTATTCAGGCTCCAATACACCCTCCATGATGCCGGAGGGGGAGAAGCTGTTCCTGATTCGCTGAGTGTGCGTCTTCAGGCTCCTGTACCTCCTCCCTGATGGCAGAGGGGAAGAAGCTGTTCCTGAATCGTTGAGTGTGTGTCCTCAGGCTCCTGTACCTCCTCCCTGATGGCAGAGGGGAAGAAGCTGTTCCTGAATCACTGAGTGTGTGTCTTCAGGCTCCTGTACCTCCTCCCTGATGGCAGAGGGGAAGAAGCTGTTCCTGAATCACTGAGTGTGTCTCTTCAGGCCCTGTACATCCTCCCTGATGGCAGAGGGGAAGAAGCTGTTCCTGAATCATTGAGTGTGCGTCTTCAGGCTCCTGTACCACCTCCCTGATAGCGAAAGGGAAGAAGCTGTTCCTGAATCGTTAAGTGTGTGTCTTCAGGCTCCTGTACCTCCTCACTGATGGCAGAGGGGAAGAAGATGTTCCTGAATCGTTGAGTGTGTGTCCTCAGGCTCCTGTACCTCCTCCCGGATGGCAGAGGGGAAGAAGCTGTTCCTGAATCACTGAGTGTGTGTCTTCAGGCTCCTGTACCACCTCCCTGATTGCGAAAGGGAGGAAGCTGTTGCTGAATCGTTAAGTGTGTGTCTTCAGGCTCCTGTACCACCTCCCTGATGGCAGAGGGGAAGAAGATGTTCCTGAATCGTTGAGTGTGTGTTCTCAGGCTCCTGTACATCCTCCCTGATGGCAGAGGGGAAGAAGCTGTTCCTGAATCACTGAGTGTGTGTCTTCAGGCTCCTGTACCTCCTCCCTGATGGCAGAGGGGAAGAAGTTGTTCCTGAATCGTTGAGTGTGTGTCTTCAGTCTCCTGTACCACCTCCCTGATGGAAGAGGGGAAGCAGCTGTTCCTGAATCGTTGAGTGTGTGTTTTCAGGGCTCTGTACATCCTCCCTGATGGCAGAGGGGAAGAAGCTGTTCCTGATTCGTTGAGTGTGTGTCTTCAGGCTCCTATACCTCCTAACTGCTGGCAGAGCGGAAGAAGCTGTTCCTGAATCTCTGAGTGTGTGTCTTCAGTCTCCTGTACCTCCTCCCAGATGTCAGAGGGGAAGAAGCTGTTCCTGAATCATTCAGTGTGTGTCTTCAGGCTCCTGTACCCCCTCCCTGATAGCAGAGGGGAAGAAGCAGTTCCTGAATCACTGAGTGTGTGTCTTCAGGCTCCTGTACCTCCTCACTCATGGCAGAGGGGAAGAGGCTGTTCTTGAGTAATTGAGTGTGTGTCTTCAGGCTCCTGTACCACCTCCCTGATGGCGTAGGGGAAGAAGCTGTTACTGAATCATTGAGTGTGTGACTTCAGGCTCCTGTACCTCCTCCCTGATGGCAGAGGGGAAGAAGCTGTTCTTGAATCATTGAGTGTGTGTCTTCAGGCTCCTGTATCTCCTCTCTGATGGCGGATGGGAAGAAGCTGTTCCTGAATCGTTGAGTGTGTGTCTTCAGGCTGCTGTACCTCCTCCCTGATGGTAGAGGGGAAGAAGCTGTTCCTGCATCGTTGAGTGTGTGTCTTCAGGCTCCTGTACCTCCTCCCTGATGGTAGAGGGGAAGAAGCTGTTCCTGAATCGTTGAGTGTGCGTCTTCAGGCTCCTGTACCTCCTCACTGATGGCAGAGGGGAAGAAGCTGTTCTTGAATCATTGAGTGTGTGTCTTCAGGCTCCTGTACCTCCTCCCTGATGGTAGAGGGGAAGAAGCTGTTCCTGAATCGTTGTGTGTGCGTCTTCAGGCTCCTGTACCTCCTCCCTGATGGCAGAGAGGAAGAAGCTGTTCCTGAATCGTTGAGTGTGTGTCTTCAGGCTCCTGTACATCCTCCCTGATGGCAGAGCGGAAGCAGCTGTTCCTGAATCGTTGAGTGTGTGTCTTCAGGCTCCTGTATATCCTCCTTGATGGCGAAGGGGAAGAAGCTGTTCCTGAATCGTTGAGTGTGTGTCTTCAGGCTCCGGAACCTCCTCCCTGATGGCGGAGGGGAAGAAACTGTACCTGAATCGTTGAGTGTGTGTCTTCAGGCTCCTGAACCTCCTCCCTGATGGCAGAGGGGAAGAAGCTGTTCCTGAATCGTTGAGTGTGCGTCTTCAGGCTCCTGTACCTCCTCCCTGATGGTAGAGGGGAAGAAGCTGTTCCTGAATCGTTGAGTGTGAGTCTTCAGGCTCCTGTACCTCCTCACTGATGGCAGAGGGGAAGAAGATGTTCCTGAATCATTGAGGGTGTGTCTTCAGGCTCCTGTACCTCCTCCCTGATGGCAGAGGGGGACCAGCTGTTCCTGAATAACCGAGTGTGTCTCTTCAGGCCCAGTACATCCTCCCTGATGGCAGAGGGAAAGAAGATGTCCCTGAATCGTTGAGTGTGTGTCCTCAGGCTCCTGTACCTCTTCCCTGATGGCAGAGAGGAAGAAGCTGTTCCTGAATCGTTGAGTGTGTCTTCAGGCTCCTGTACCACCTCCATGATGGCGAAAGGGAAGAAGCTGTTCCTGAATCACTGAGTGTGTCTCTTCAGGCCCTGTACATCCTCCCTGATGGCAGAGGGGAAGAAGCTGTTCCTGAATCATTGAGTGTGCGTCTTCAGGCTCCTGTACCACCTCCCTGATAGCGAAAGGGAAGAAGCTGTTCCTGAATCGTTAAGTGTGTGTCTTCAGGCTCCTGTACCTCCTCACTGATGGCAGAGGGGAAGAAGATGTTCCTGAATCGTTGAGTGTGTGTCCTCAGGCTCCTGTACCTCCTCCCGGATGGCAGAGGGGAAGAAGCTGTTCCTGAATCGCTGAGTGTGTGTCTTCAGGCTCCTGTACCACCTCCCTGATTGCGAAAGGGAGGAAGCTGTTGCTGAATCGTTAAGTGTGTGTCTTCAGGCTCCTGTACCTCCTCCCTGATGGCAGAGGGGAAGAAGATGTTCCTGAATCGTTGAGTGTGTGTCCTCAGGCTCCTGTACATCCTCCCTGATGGCAGAGGGGAAGAAGCTGTTCCTGAATCACTGAGTGTGTGTCTTCAGGCTCCTGTACCTCCTCCCTGATGGCAGAGGGGAAGAAGTTGTTCCTGAATCGTTGAGTGTGTGTCTTCAGGCTCCTGTACCTCCTCCCTGATGGAAGAGGGGAAGCAGCTGTTCCTGAATCGTTGAGTGTGTGTTTTCAGGGCTCTGTACATCCTCCCTGATGGCAGAGGGGAAGAAGCTGTTCCTGATTCGTTGAGTGTGTGTCTTCAGGCTCCTATACCTCCTAACTGCTGGCAGAGCGGAAGAAGCTGTTCCTGAATCGCTTAGTGTGTGTCTTCAGTCTCCTGTACCTCCTCCCAGATGTCAGAGGGGAAGAAGCTGTTCCTGAATCATTCAGTGTGTGTCTTCAGGCTCCTGTACCCCCTCCCTGATGGCAGAGGGGAAGAAGCAGTTCCTGAATCACTGAGTGTGTGTCTTCAGGCTCCTGTACCTCCTCACTCATGGCAGAGGGGAAGAGGCTGTTCTTGAGTAATTGAGTGTGTGTCTTCAGGCTCCTGTACCACCTCCCTGATGGCGTAGGGGAAGAAGCTGTTCCTGAATCATTGAGTGTGTGACTTCAGGCTCCTGTACCTCCTCCCTGATGGCAGAGGGGAAGAAGCTGTTCTTGAATCATTGAGTGTGTGTCTTCAGGCTCCTGTACATCCTCCCTGATGGCAGAGGGGAAAAAGCTGTTCCTGAATTGCAGAGTGTGTGTATTCAGGCTCCAATACCCCCTCCCTGATGCCGGAGGGGGAGAAGCTGTTCCTGATTCGCTGAGTGTGCGTCTTCAGGCTCCTGTACCTCCTCCCTGATGGCAGAGGGGAAGAAGCTGTTCCTGAATCACTGAGTGTGTGTCTTCAGGCTCCTGTACCTCCTCCCTGATGGCAGAGGGGAAGAAGCTGTTCCTGAATCACTGAGTGTGTCTCTTCAGGCCCTGTACATCCTCCCTGATGGCAGAGGGGAAGAAGCTGTTCCTGAATCATTGAGTGTGCGTCTTCAGGCTCCTGTACCACCTCCCTGATAGCGAAAGGGAAGAAGCTGTTCCTGAATCGTTAAGTGTGTGTCTTCAGGCTCCTGTACCTCCTCACTGATGGCAGAGGGGAAGAAGATGTTCCTGAATCGTTGAGTGTGTGTCCTCAGGCTCCTGTACATCCTCCCTGATGGCAGAGGGGAAGAAGCTGTTCCTGAATCACTGAGTGTGTGTCTTCAGGCTCCTGTACCACCTCCCTGATTGCGAAAGGGAGGAAGCTGTTGCTGAATCGTTAAGTGTGTGTCTTCAGGCTCCTGTACCTCCTCCCTGATGGCAGAGGGGAAGAAGATGTTCCTGAATCGTTGAGTGTGTGTCCTCAGGCTCCTGTACATCCTCCCTGATGGCAGAGGGGAAGAAGCTGTTCCTGAATCACTGAGTGTGTGTCTTCAGGCTCCTGTACCTCCTCCCTGATGGCAGAGGGGAAGAAGTTGTTCCTGAATCGTTGAGTGTGTGTCTTCAGGCTCCTATACCTCCTAACTGCTGGCAGAGCGGAAGAAGCTGTTCCTGAATCGCTGAGTGTGTGTCTTCAGTCTCCTGTACCTCCTCCCAGATGTCAGAGGGGAAGAAGCTGTTCCTGAATCGTTCAGTGTGTGTCTTCAGGCTCCTGTACCCCCTCCCTGATGGCAGAAGGGAAGAAGCAGTTCCTGAATCACTGAGTGTGTGTTTTCAGGCTCCTGTACCTCCTCACTCATGACAGAGGGGAAGAGGCTGTTCTTGAGTAATTGAGTGTGTGTCTTCAGGCTCCTGTACCACCTCCCTGATGGCGTAGGGGAAGAAGCTGTTCCTGAATCATTGAGTGTGTGACTTCAGGCTCCTGTACCTCCTCCCTGATGGCAGAGGGGAAGAAGCTGTTCTTGAATCATTGAGTGTGTGTCTTCAGGCTCCTGTACCTCCTCACTGATGGCAGAGGGGAAGAAGCTGTTCCTGAATCGTTGAGTGTGTGTCTTCAGGCACATGTACATCCCCCCTGATGGGGAAGGAGGAGACACTGTTCCTGAATCGTAGATTGTGTGTCTTTAGGCTCCTGTACATCCTCCCTGATGGCAGAGGGAAGAAGCTGCACTTGAATCGTTGAGTGTGTGTGTTCAGGCCCCTGTACCTCCTCCCTGATGACAGAGGGAAAGAAGCTGTTCCTGAATCGTTGAGTGTGTGTCTTCAAGCTCCTGTACCTTCTCCCTGATGGCGAAGGGGAAGAAGCTGTTCCTGAATCATTGAGTGTGTGTCTTCAGGCTCCTATACATCCTCCCTGATGGCAGAGGGGAAGAAGCTCTTCCTGAATCGTTGAGTGTGTGTCTTCAGGCTCCTGTACCTCCTCCTTGATGGCGAAGGGGAAGAAGCTGTTCCTGAATCGTTGAGTGTGTGTCTTCAGGCTCCGGAACCTCCTCCCTGATGGCGGAGGGGAAGAAACTGTACCTTAATCGTTGAGTGTGTGTCTTCAGGCTCCTGAACCTCCTCCCTGATGGCAGAGGGGAAGAAGCTGTTCCTGAATCGTTGAGTGTGCGTCTTCAGGCTCCTGTACCTCCTCCCTGATGGTAGAGGGGAAGAAGCTGTTCCTGAATCGTTGAGTGTGAGTCTTCAGTCTCCTGTACCTCCTCACTGATGGCAGAGGGGAAGAAGATGTTCCTGAATCATTGAGGGTGTGTCTTCAGGCTCCTGTACCTCCTCCCTGATGGCAGAGGGGGACCAGCTGTTCCTGAATAACCGAGTGTGTCTCTTCAGGCCCCGTACATCCTCCATGTTGGCAGAGGGTAAGAAGATGTTCCTGAATCGTTGAGTGTGTGTCCTCAGGCTCCTGTACCTCCTCCCTGATGGCAGAGAGGAAGAAGCTGTTCCTGAATCGTTGAGTGTGTCTTCAGGCTCCTGTACCACCTCCATGATAGCGAAAGGGAAGAAGTTGTTCCTGAATCGTTAAGTGTGTGTCTTCAGGCTCCTGTACATCCTCCCTGATGGCAAAGGAGAAGAAGCTGTTCCTGAATCGTTGAGTGTGTGTCTTCAGGCTCCTGTACAATCTCCCTGATGGCAAAGGGGAAGAAGCTGTTCCTGAATCGTTGAGTGTGTGTCTTCAGGCTCCTGTACCTCCTCCCTGATGGTAGAGGGGAAGAAGCTGTTCCTGAATCGTTGAGTGTGCGTCTTCAGGCTCCTGTACCTCCTCACTGATGGCAGAGGGGAAGAAGCTGTTCTTGAATCATTGAGTGTGTGTCTTCAGGCTCCTGTACCTCCTCCCTGATGGTAGAGGGGAAGAAGCTGTTCCTGAATCGTTGAGTGTGCGTCTTCAGGCTCCTGTACCTCCTCCCTGATGGCAGAGAGGAAGAAGCTGTTCCTGAATCGTTGAGTGTGTGTCTTCAGGCTCCTGTACATCCTCCCTGATGGCAGAGCGGAAGCAGCTGTTCCTGAATCGTTGAGTGTGTGTCTTCAGGCTCCTGTATATCCTCCTTGATGGCGAAGGGGAAGAAGCTGTTCCTGAATCGTTGAGTGTGTGTCTTCAGGCTCCGGAACCTCCTCCCTGATGGCGGAGGGGAAGAAACTGTACCTGAATCGTTGAGTGTGTGTCTTCAGGCTCCTGAACCTCCTCCCTGATGGCAGAGGGGAAGAAGCT